>NC_089505.1:5101955-5366955 GCF_036850995.1 Saccopteryx leptura | reverse complement strand
TGGTAACGACAAGAGCCAGGTTGTAACCTGGATGTGGGACCAGGGTTTGAGCTCTTCGTCCTTCAGCTGGGGGCCTGGTCGCTGGTTCTCAGACTGTGCTCCCCAAAGCCAGTGCCGTGGAACCCCTGAGGGGCTGCTGAGGAGGTGTGGGCTGGGTCAGCCGGGTTCCCGCTTTTCCTGTTCCTCAACTAGCCGTCCCACCACCTTCAAGGCACCTCTGTGTGTTTCACTTACTTGTATCTGGGGGAAAGATTTATGTGAACATAGGATTCCCTGCTGTCATCTCTGTCCATCTTTGAAATGAGCCATTCTAGGTGTTTCCCGGGGATCCTTCCGGGCACGACAGTCTGTGATTTCATGTCAACTGTCTCCTCCTGAGTGGGCACAGGCCAGTCAGCAGGAGGGGTGGAAGGAACCGGTCCTGGGGGTGGGGGTCCTGCAGACGACCAGAACCACCACACCCGGGGGCTTATGGGAAGTGAGGGTTCGGGGCTGGTGCCAGCAGCCCAGGAATATGACTTGTGACAGCTGTCCTGCTGTTCCTCAGTCACCCCTACGTCAGAAAGCCGCTGTCCTCGTAAAAGACACCGTGGCAGGTGGTCACTTCGACCTGCCTGGAGTCCGAGTCTGTGTCCACTCCCGGTGGGCCCCGGGACAGCACGGGGCGCTGGGAAGACATTCCGGATTCAGCCAGACCGACCGGCTCTCCCGGCCACCACGAGCCTGACGGTCAGCTGGGAATCCCGGGTGGCTCCGCAGGACACACGGAGGAGCTGTGCTCGCCGCCAGACTTGTGACCGAGATGGCCATCTCAGGGCGCCGGGAGATAGGGACGAGTCACCACAGCGCGGCCGTCTGTCTGCAGTTACCCGTCGGTAACCTGAGCCAGCCGGAGGCCTGGCTGACCGCCCCGAGGTGCCCGGCAGACACGCATCTGGCCGGCAGACGCGGACAGGTTGAGAAACACGGGTCTTTGATGTGAGGCTGGGAGGTTCCCTTGAAGATTCCGCGGTCATCTGACCTCCGTGTGCCCCGATTTAATCACTGTCTCGGCTGCAGGACAGCCTGGTTTTCTCAGAGACGGTTGGTAGGGGGGCCTAGAGTAGGCGGCGCGTGTGTTGGGTCCGGAAGGGGCCGGGGGCCAGCGGTCAGGGCACGGCCACGGAGCCCCGCCCTGCAGGACAGCAGCAGAGCCTTTCGTTTGTCCCGGGAAGCTGACGGTTGCAAACCACGACTTGGCAGAGATAATTTATTACGAAGTACGTTGACATCTTTCATCCCATTTAACCCATGAGGAAGATAGGATTATTTCAGTTTATAAGGGAGCGAACTGAGGGTCAGGGGTAAGCAGAGCTGCTCCAAATCACGCAGCCGGCTGGGCCCTCGTAGGACAGCTGGACCGAGGACTGTGTTAGTCGGGGCTCCCCAGAGACACAGCCAGCAGGCTGAGCGTGCGTGTGCGTGTGCGTGTGTGTGTGGGTGCCTGTGTGTTTCCTTGTTTATCGAAAGGGCTCGGCTCACAATTGTGTGGGCCCAGTAAGCCTCAAATCCGCAGGCTTGGCCAGCAGGCTGGTGCCAGAGTTCCGGGCTGCAGCGTGTGCAGGCAGAACCCCTTCTTCGCCAGAGCACCCCAGTCCTTCTCCTCTGTAGGCCTTCACCTGATCGGGCGGGGCCCACCCACATGGCAGAGGGCCGTCTGCTTTATTTAAAGTTCATTGCATTTAAAAAAATGCGTTCACAGGCCCTGGCCGGTTGGCTCAGCGGTAGAGCGTCGGCCTGGCATGCGGGGGACCCAGGTTCAATTCCCGGCCAGGGCACACAGGAGAAGCACCCATCTGCTTCTCCACCCCTCCTCCTCTCCTTTCTCTCTGTCTCTCTCTTCCCCTCCCGCAGCCAAGGCTCCATTGGAGCAAAGATGGCCCGGGCGCTGGGGATGGCTCCTTGGCCTCTGCCCCAGGCGCTAGAGTGGCTCTGGTCGCGGCAGAGCATCGCCCCCTGGTGGGCAGAGCGTGGCCCCTGGTGGGCGTGCCGGGTGGATCCCGGTCGGGCGCATGCGGGAGTCTGTCTGACTGTCTCTCCCCATTTCCAGCTTCAGGAAAAAAAAAATACAAAAAAAAAAAATGCGTTCACGTGCCACCTAAACCGGTGTATGACCCAACAATGGGTGCCACGGTCGACCCAACCGGACACGTAAAATCAACATCAAAGGGACCGTCCGTCTCGGGGGCCCCTGATCATGGCTCACCCGCCTCACCGGAGATCCCACCTGGGACACAGGAGCGGAGGCAGGAAGACCACGCCGTTGCGTCCCTCCTGTCCGCGTGGCGTCGTGCCCGGGTGGGCTGGGCTGCTGAAGCCAGGCGCTCTGCACCCTGACCTGGACCCGGACCAGGCGGTCACAGTGCCACACAGGCGTGGGGTGCCCTTCACTATGCGGGTCTTCATCCTGGCTCCCCCCACACATCCTTAACGGGGAAGCGATTGTTCGTACACGTCCAACAACGCCACGGCTGGCCAGGCGGGCCGCCCTGCCCCCAGCTCACGCACAGCTCGGCTCCGGGGATTAGCGGGGGCGGGGCACTGGTCGTTTGAGAAACGAACAGCGTGACCTTTTGTTTCCCTCCTGTTGTTATAACTAATCGCTGTGACCTGAATTCTGTCACCAGCTGGACGGGGTCTGCAGGAAACGGGCACTGTATTTCCCTCGTAACTCGTAGACCCCTCCTTCTGACCCGCAGATTAGCAGGTTAATTGAGATTTCTGTGTTTACATTCTAATCTCTGTGTAGCATGCGCTCTAAATCGTTATCTCGTTCAGCGGGGCAGTCCTTAATTACTTTTCCAAAAGCACAGCCTGGTGTGGTCAGGACGGATGGCAGGGCAAGAACCCTCTGATAAGCTCCCGGTGGCAGAAAACAAGGATGATTTATGTGGCGTGGGATGATGGCGTCGCTCCGGGGCAGACGCATCGCGAATTCCAGCCTTGTCACACCGACTGTCTTCACGTGGAGCATTTTGTCAATCGTCTCACGTTCGTTTCAGTTTCCACTTTGTGCGTGCCACTTTCGAAATCAGAAGAATGGGATTTTTAGAAATAAATTGTTTAGATGCAAATTGATTTTTTTCCCCCAACTTTAAACAATTGGTGGAATAAAAAACAGTGCAGATGTGCGCTATTTACATATTTGGAAGGAGCGTTCTTTCTGCCATATTTTTTTTTTTTTTGCCTGCTCTGAGCGTGGGGCTGTCCCAGAGTCACTGTCTGCTGGACAGCAGGGAAGCAGAGTGGTTAGGAACGCAGGCTGTGGAGTCGGGCAACCCTGGCTCACATTCCAGAACCAACCTCTTGGCTTACGAGTGCACTCCCTGGGCCGTTGTTACCTTGTCTACAAAAGGCCAGGATAAAGCAATAGGGTCATTGTGAAGCCCAGATGACACAATGCACGTCATGTACTGAGCACAGTGCTTGCATTAGGGGGCGCTCACGCTACCATGTGGGTGGTGGTGGTGAAGGTGATGGTGGTGGTGATGGTGGTGATGATGGTAGTGGTGAATGTGGTAGTAATGGTGGTGGTGGTGATGGTGATGATGGTGGTGGTGATAATGGTGATGGTGGTGGTGATGATGGTGATGATGGTGATGGTGGTGATGATAATGATGGTGGTGATGATGGTGGTGGTGATGACAGTGATGGTGGTGGTGAAGGTGGTGATGATGGTGATGGTGGTGATGATGGTGGTGGTGATGATGGTGATGGAGGTGGTGATGGTGGTGATGATGGTGGTGATGGTGATGGTGGTGGTGAAGGTGGTGGTGATGGTGGTGATGGTGGTGGTGATGGTGATGGTGGTGATGGTGGTGGTGATGGTGGTGATGGTGGTGGTGGTGGTGGTGGTGATGGTGGTGGTGGTGATGGTGATGGTGATGGTGGTGATGGTGATGGTGATGGTGGTGGTGGTGATGGTGGTGATGGTGGTGGTGGTGGTGATGGTGGTGATGGTGATGGTGGTGGTGGTGATGGTGGTGATGGTGATGGCGGTGGTGAAGGTGGTGGTGATGGTGGTGGTGGTGATGGTGGTGATGGTGATGGTGATGGTGAAGGTGGTGGTGATGGTGGTGGTGGTGATGGTGGTGGTGGTGATGATGATGATGATGATGATGGTGATGGTGGTGGTGATGATGGTGATGGTGGTGATGGTGATGGTGGTGAAGGTGGTGGTGATGGTGGTGATGGTGATGGTGGTGATGGTGATGGTGGTGATGGTGGTGGTGGTGATGGTGGTGATGGTGGTGGTGGTGATGGTGGTGGTGAAGGTGGTGGTGATGGTGGTGGTGGTGATGGTGGTGATGGTGATGGTGATGGTGGTGATGGTGGTGGTGGTGATGGTGGTGATGGTGGTGGTGGTGATGGTGATGGTGATGGTGGTGATGGTGGTGGTGGTGATGGTGGTGATGGTGGTGGTGATGGTGGTGATGGTGGTGGTGGTGAATGTGGTAATGGTGGTGGTGGTGATGGTACAACTAGAACCTATATAAGACCATGAACTAGGTCATCTGCTGCCGTTTTAATGATTTATCATTTTAAATTTTATATTTCCAACCTGAGTTTTGAGGATTGATGACCTTTTGCGAGTATGTTTCTGAACCTCTCCCTGTGTGTAGCTTACAGAACATCTGTCATCTGTTGGAGGCTTCAGCATGCCCACGTAATCCTGTTTTCCTTGGGCCCCTTGTTTTTTCTCATTTTTCTCCATCCTACCATGCAGGAATCTCTAAAGAGAACCCTGATTTGGGGTTTTTTTAGGGGGATATTTATGCATATTAGGTGACCCCAAGAGGAGTGGGAAACGATAGTTCTTTCTGAGGGAGTCTGCATGGCCTGAGTTTGACCCACCGTGTTCTGACCCTGTCCTGTGAAATGGTTAGAGTTCTGACCCCTTCGGTGTCCATGAACCTGTCAGATCTGTGTTCTTGCCGGTGGTGACTGGGGCTCTGTGAACGTACCTATATTAACACAGTGCACAAACCAGTCCATCGTGGAAGTCACGCTGGTTGTGCATTCTGTGCGTGGACAGGTGGCCCTCACCCCGTCCCGAGCCCCTCTGCACCCCCGGCTGCGGCAGCCCTGTTACCCCCTCCCCTGAGCCTTTCGTGCTACTGCTGCCCCCCCCCCCTGCTGTCCCTCCCCCGTCCCTGCTGTCCGCTCACCAGCTCGTCCTCTGCAGACGCCCGGGCACCGCCCTGCTGTCCTGTCCAGGGGCCGCCCAGCCGCCGGGAACATGGTGTTTCATCTAGCACATCCTGGGTGGGGTGGGGGAGGACACTTCATTTTTATGAAAAATGGTTTATCAGTAATACTGGCGGGATGTGAAGAGGAGTCGGTTTAAATCATCCGGCTCTGGCCCACGGTTCCTCCACTGTCGCACGTGCGGATGACAAACACGGCCACAGCGGCCCCCAGGGGCCTTCTCCTGCTCCGTTCCGTGGGCCTGGCTGGCCTTGTGATTCACTTCACGGCAGAACGCGGCAACACGATGTCACTCGTGTCTCGCAGCTCGAGCTGCCGCGTCGTGCGAAGCCCGAGAAGGAGGGTGGGGGGAGGAGCAGCCCCCTCGGGGGTCCCCATGGGCCCCGACGGGACGCTGCCCCCCGCAGGAGAGGGCCCGCGGGGACCCCAGCCGGACCACGTCCACGCAGAGCCGCAGGAAGCCGTCACACTGAGGGTTTGGGAGCAGCACACAGCCGACCCTTGTTGCCAGGTGGCCTCCTCCCTGCTTCCCCGTGTGCTTATCGCTGCCACGCTTCCCTTCTCTCCCCGGCCTCGCCCGCTATTGACAGAAATGCAGGGCAACAGGAAGAAACTCTCCAGTGTTTGCAAAGCCTGAGAAGAAAGCACTGTGGTAGGTGTTATTTTGTTTGGCTTAGAGAGTCACGTTCCAGATTGTTCCATTCCAGGGAAGATTTAAAGAGCCTTGGGAAAAAGAAAACACACAGACTGAACAAGATAAAAATGGACAGCCAAGAGAAACCGGTGAAGGAAGCATGAACCCCGGGAAATAACACAACCCTGTGACACTTGCTGGCCCCCCCCCCCCCACGGAGGGGCCACCCGCGCGCTGCCTGGGACGTCCTGGGCCGTGCAGGTCACCAACGGAAAGGAGGAATCCCGTTCTCTGCTCCCCTCCGTGCCGAAGGCTTGTTGGGGGCCTCGAAACCGGCCAGCCCGCTCCACGCACGCACGGCCCTGCATTAGCCTGTCCAGCACTGAGGGTTTGAATGCTGGAAGTGGGGTTTTGACATCAACATCCCTTATTCCACAAACACCAATCGGGTGTTTTTTTAAAGTGCAGAACTGGAGACCACTCACCAGCAGCTCACCTTGCGACGAGTGATGTCTAACACCCCCAGTTTCCCGGTTTAAAATGGGACAACGAAACCTTATCTGGGCGGTTTGGAGGGATAAGATAAGGGGCTGGGCACACTGAGGGGCTAATGTCCACCTCTCGGTCCTGACAGCCAGCGGGTGCCCGGGCACTGGGACCCGGGGTCTGGCTTCCCGTCCCCAGCTCATCGTCTTGTGTTCAGAGCTGTTCCGAAGGGCCTCCCACACTCGTGCTCAGCCGACCGGCGTGGGCCCGTGTCTGCCCGCTGCCCTCACGGTCTCTGGTCGCTCGATGAAGCATCACAGTAATATCGTTGCCCACCGATTGTTGGACGCACGTCCCCCACCTCCCCCCACCCCCAGTCTATCACCTCCAAGATCGAGATCTGCCTTATAGCATGTTTAATAGCCAACCTTTTCTCTCTCTCTTTTGGGGGGGGGGGTTTCTTAACGGCACCCCAAAAGCAGGACGTGCCCTGTGAGGGGCTGCGGCCCGAGTTTCGACAAGACGCCGCGTCAGTCACGTCCGCTGGGCGTTGTTCTGCGTGTTCCGGCGGAGACACTCCGCGGGGCGGGGCAGGCCTGCGTGGCGGGTCTGGGGGCGGGGCAGGCCTGCGTGGCGGGTCTGGAGGCGGGGCAGCGTGGCGGGTCTGGGGGCGGGGCAGCGTGGTGGGTCTGGGGGCGGGGCAGGCCTGCGTGGGGGGTCTGGGGGCGGGGCAGCGTGGTGGGTCTGGGGGCGGGGCAGGCCTGCGTGGCGGGTCTGGGGGCGGGGCAGGCCTGCGGGGCGGGTCTGGGGGCGGGGCGGGTCTGGGGGCGGGGCAGGCCTGCGGGGCGGGTCTGGGGGCGGGGCAGGCCTGCGGGGCGGGTCTGGGGGCGGGGCAGGCCTGCGTGGGGGGTCTGGGGGCGGGGCAGGCCTGCGGGGCGGGTCTGGGGGCGGGGCAGGCCTGCGGGGCGGGTCTGGGGGCGGGGCAGGCCTGCGTGGGGGGTCTGGGGGCGGGGCAGGCCTGCGGGGCGGGTCTGGGGGCGGGGCAGGCCTGCGGGGCGGGTCTGGGGGCGGGGCAGGCCTGCGTGGGGGGTCTGGGGGCGGGGCAGGCCTGCGTGGGGGGTCTGGGGGCGGGGCAGGCCTGCGCGGCGGGTCTGTTTTATAAACGGTGACGTCTTAGGTTGGGAGAAGGTGAAAGAACGTCATCTTCTCTCCGGGTGACGAAACGAGGACCTGTCCAAGCTGAGACTGGAACTCGTCCACCTGTCTTCAGACTCCAGGCCCCTCAGAGTTGTTCTGCTCAACGTCGCTTCCCTCTGGGTTTTCCCGGCCACGGGCTGTGTCGGGGGCCTCGTCCGTGTCACTGAAATGTACAAGCTCAACGGTAGAGCAGGAAATGTGAAACCGTCGTAAGGAGGGCCAATGACGCGCTTTGTCGGGCTGTGTGGCCGGATTGGGCACCTGGGTGTGGCAGGACTTTGTGAAATCAGAGTTTGATGTTGGGCTGTGTGCTCTGGCTTGGGCTCTCTGGAAGGAGGGAGGGTGGCCCCGGGCAGTGGCCGGCACCTGTCCCTTAATATTCTCCTCCTCCTCCCTCAGCCAGACCCTCCCGACTCCCAGCTGGTCCGGTCGGGACTGACAGGGGCTCGGGTAGCCACATCCCTCATGACATCACTTGTGGCCGATGTCCTGGGCCATGTTTGCCTCCCACACTTGCAGGTTCCAGTCAGGACAAGCTGAAAGGCAGGGTCGTGTGTGTGTGTATGTGTGTGTGTGTGTGTGTGTGTGTGTGTGTTTGTGTGTGTGTGTGTGTTGTGGGGGAGGGAGTCAGTGAGTCAGTGCCTGAAGCCAGAGAGCCGGAATCCAGACCCCAAATTCACCGTTTGCTTCTCCGAAGTCCGCGAGTCCTGTAGGGTACCGGGTCACCTCGGGTCACCTCTCTGCCCCATCCACACCCCGCTTCCGCACCCCGACAGTGACCCGTCAGAGCAGACCCAGTCTGCATCACCCTGGTCACACTAGGCTCCCGGGGAGGAGGTGAGTCCCTGGGGCAATTCGATGTCCCGTTCAGCTCGCAGGTCCCAGCCAGACATCGGATCGTCAAGTCCCACGTGGCAGTTTCGCCTGAAGGGCTGTTTCCGCGGTCACACTCGGCAGGAAGGGAAGACGCGAGCATACAGTGATGGAGAAGAGAGGCCGTGAAGACCCCCCCCCCCTGAGCCCCCACGTGACCTCCCGGATCAGGGGCTCCGGCGGGCGGGGAGGGGAAGTGGCGGCCATGCGTGAGGACGCTCAGGCAGCGCTGGGCACAGGCCCGCGTGGAGGGGACCTGAGGCCCCTGCCCACAGCCAGAGCAGCGCCTCCTCGGACGGACGTGGGGTGTGTGTCCCAGGCAGCCGGTCAGGTGACCACGCCCCGCGACCTCATGATGGACCTCAGGCCAGGGCAGCCCATCCACGCTGCTCCTGGATCCCTAACCCACAGAAATTGGGAGAGTGGATATATTTCTGTTACTGTTTTAAGCCACTAAGTCTTGGGGGTAGTCTGTTACACAAAAATAAGGGACCATTACCACTGCGACCTGGCTGTCTTCAGACGTGGTTTTGCAACGACTGGGTGAGCCGTGAAGGGCAACGTGGAGTCACTCGGCCACCTGTCCTTGGCTCTGTCACCTTCGAAAAGCCGGGGAGGCTGAAAGAAATCTGCCTCGTCCTGCAAACGAGGTCCCGGCCTTCTCCTCGTGGCGTGAAGGAGTGTGGAAGGCGTGTCTCTCTTCGAGGCAGGAGGGGAGAGGGGAGGTCAGGGCAGGGGGAACCCCGGAAGGTGGAGCACACGCACCGATCGGGGCTCAGGATAGATGAGGAGGCACGGAGTAATTCTTCAAAGGTGGCACATTGTTCGGGGGTGGCCTTGTCATCCTCTGCCTTCCTTGAAGTGTGGCTGCAGCTACTACAATAAAAAACATTTGGAAGGAAACTGAGCGGACACGGGTCCCAAAGAAAGGTCCTGGGTCGTGACAGGGGAACCCCGGTACTGTGTTCGAATGACGGTGGTTTGTTATTGCCAAACACAGGCGGCCGTTCCAGCAGGCAGCCAGGAAGGGGTGCCTTTGACCTGCTGTAGGGTGGACAGGTGTGGGGGTCCTCTCCTCTCTGGGCAGTGAGGGGCCCATCCCGGCTCTCAGGGCGCTAGGATGGACCACAGGAGAGGAAGCGTGGAGGAAACTCACAGGCGGTGGTGACCTTATGGGTCCAAGCTTGCCGTCCAGGACTTCCCACTGCTGATGTGTCATCCTACACTCCACAGGGAAGGTCGTGTTGTTCCCGTCCCCGGTCATCCTACACGGGGAAGGTCGTGTTGTTCCCGTCCCCGGTTACACCGTCACATCCCTGCTCCTGTCACAGGCTGCTCCTCATCCGAGTGTGGAAGCCGGGTCTGTGCTCAGCCTCCCCCCACCCCCGGCTCAGGTGGGGACCCTGGGAGGGCAGAAGGGTCAGTTCTTCCTCCCACCCTCCATGATCAAAGGTGCTTACCCACCACCCGCCTGTTAATCTCCCGCTCAGGGGCCGTGCTGGACCCACACTTCTCTCTGGGACCCCACCTTGGGAAGCCAGCTGAGTGTCCTGTTGCCCGGGATCCCCCAGATTGCGATCCTGAAGGGGACAAGCGACGGGCCCCCCACCCAGCCTCCCCCTCCTCCATCTCTCCTGAGGAAGGACCTCACTGCCCTGCCGGCTGCTCTGACCCAACGCTCCGGTGTGAGTAGCCGCCTCCTCACCCTGACTTCACTCTTTGTATTCAAAGCACAGCTCTCGGATTTCCAAGAAAACCCTTTCCTCTCTGGACAGATCGATCCGGGATCTTATGAATCAAAGCGCTTTAGCTCTGGGACTCCTGCCTCCGCTGTGCAGGGACAGATGTTCCCTGCCTGTCGGCCTCAGGCCTCAGAGGTCAAGAACACACTGTCCTTCCCTGGGGCCGCCCCTCGGGCACAAGAGACGGGAGGCCGTCATTAAAAAGAAGGCACTTCCTGTGCATCAAGGGAACCTTCCAGAAACGAGGTTTCCCTCTTCCCACACCCCCAGTGTCGCCTCCCTCAGCCCTCCACCCCTCGCCGCCCCCCCACCTGCCTGCCTACAGAAAAATGCCCAGTCTCTCCCGTCCGGTTCTCCTACCTCCCCACCCCCCGTCTGCGGGCCCTGACCCCCGACTGGGTAAGATCCTGAACACAGAAGCCCCACTCTGTCCTGGTGATGGACCTGCCGGCCCCATGCCGGCCATGTGGCTGGAGCAGGAGGCCCCGGCCAGCCGCATTCATCTCTAGTTGGTGGACGGTGGGGGTCAGGGGTGCTGGGGAGGCCAGTGGGCATGGGCGGTTCCTTCCAGAAGGCTCAGGGCCAACGTCCTTTGCCAACCCAGCAACTGGGATCCTCCGGTGCAAGGAGACGTCTGCCCGACCCAGTGCCCTGGTCCCAGGGCCGGCCAGGGCGGGGGGTCCTGAGCCACGGCCACAGTTGTGGGTGCAGGCCTGTCCCAAGTGGTCAAGCCGCAGAGGCTGGGTAAGCGGAGCTAGAGCCCAGAGTCTCACAGGGCGAAGAGCAGGCTTCGCAGGAGAGGCGGCGGCCGCGGAGGGACCGGAGCTTCTCTGAGCGCGTCTCCACCAGCGCCGCCCTCCTGTGAGCCCGGGACGGTGTTATTCCTTGCCCTCATCCATCCTCTTCACGGAGCAGTGGTCCCTGCAGGCTCAGGCCGACCCTGGCTGACCCCCAGACCGGGCAGTACAGGCGAGGCCGTCTCGGAGGAGCAGGACCCCACGGGTCCTCCAGCACTTCTCCCCTCCGGCCTCGGGCTCTGCCGCCCAAGAACAGATGCACCTGTTGGCGGGGACGTCCTGCCTCGCCTGTGAGGCTCAGGTAGTCTGCAGAAAGCAGGTCTGACACAGGATCCGCATCAGAAGACTCAAGTGGCTCTGACACTCGGGTAAGAACAACCCCATCGAAATGTGGGCAAGAGATTTGAATAGATATTTTCCCAAAGAAGACCGCACAGAGATGGTCAACGTCACTGGTCACCAGGGAAACGCCAACCACCAGGATGGCCAATGTTATTTCTTCCCGCCTAAAAAGTGCAACTTAGGATCTGGTAAACAGTGTCTTCCTTACCCGTGAGTATATGATGTGACCTATTTTTTCATCATTAAAAGTAAAAATAGAAACAGAACAACTTCCATGGCCGGTGAGCCCGGCGGCATCGGGGAGTGGGTGTGTTTATCCGGAGGGTAGGGGTCTCGGGCTGGTAACCCACAGTGCGGGCGGTCAGCCTGGCTTGTCCGAGGCCCGGGTGGGGTCCAGCTGCTCCACTGTCCTCTCTTTTGCCCACTGGGAAAAACAGCAGGAAGCACGGGGGATGCCTCCTCCTGGGCGGTGACTTGTGGACCTGGGGGTGACATCCTGTGGGGTGTCCCCCTGGGAGGCCAGCATTGCCTGTGGGGGAGGGGCGGGCAGCATCTTCCTGCCTCTGCTCTGCTGTGACCACGGTTCTGTCGCGTGACTCAGCTGAGACCTAAAGCAAGGACGGAAGGTTGCACCTGCTGTGATCAGTGCGGTGCTGGCTGCAGGGGCGCTGGGGTGGGCTCCCACAGGGACGCTCCCCGTTCCCCGGGCAGGGAGGCCCCTGAGGACCACGGAGGCCCCTGAAGACCACGGAGGCCCCTGAAGACCAGGGAGGCCCCTGAAGACCTCGGAGGCCCCTGAAGACCACGGAGGCCCCTGAAGACCACGGAGGCCCCTGAAGACCTCGGAGGCCCCTGAAGACCACGGAGGCCCCTGAAGACCTCGGAGGCCCCTGAAGACCTCGGAGGCCCCTGAGGACCACGGAGGCCCCTGAGGACCACGGAGGCCCCTGAAGACCGGGGAGGCCCCTGAAGACCGGGGAGGCCCCTGAAGACCGCGGAGTTCCCTGAAGACCGCGGAGGCCCCTGAAGACCACGGAGGCCCCTGAAGACCACGGAGGCCCCTGAAGACCGGGGAGGCCCCTGAAGACCGGGGAGGCCCCTGAAGACCACGGAGTTCCCTGAAGACCGCGGAGGCCCCTGAAGACCATGGAGGCCCCTGAAGACCACGGAGGCCCCTGAAGACCACGGAGGCCCCTGAAGACCGGGGAGGCCCCTGAAGACCGGGGAGACCCCTGAAGACCACGGAGGCCCCTAAGACCAGCACTTGGTGAGATCCGATCACAGGCCTCCTGCCAGCTGGTTCCCTTGTTCGCCAGCCGGTTTCTCCGCCAGGCTGGGCTATGGTGCCCGCGCCCAGGCTCGGGCTCCTCCCTGGCTCCCTTCCGTCCTCTCCTGTGGACGCCATCCTCCCCCAGCACCCGGCCGACGTGGGGCCAGCCTCAGGGAGGGGACGTGTGTCCACCGGTGGCAGCTTTGGTGGGCCCTCCCCGGCCAGTGTCCGTGGCCCGGCACCGACTCCTCCCGGCACGGCCTCCCGCCGGCCCCACCGGGGCAGGACAGGTCGGCGCTCAGGCTGTGCCCGTCGTGGGCGAGGGTGGCGTTTTGTTCATCTTGCCACCGGCCACGCTGGTGAGGAGATTTGGGCGGCCATCACCCATGTGCCCCTTACGGGAGGCTGGGGGCTTTCCTCCCCTGGACACTCTGCTCTGTGGAGGAAGCGCCGTTCTCTGAGGACAGGTTCCTCAAAGGACACGCATGAGGCCGGGTCTAGGTGAGGCCCCATGACGGGGACACTGCTCTGCACGTAGGGCGGAGGCCGTGCGGCGGGCCGGGC
This sequence comes from Saccopteryx leptura, assembly GCF_036850995.1. Classification (NCBI taxonomy): domain Eukaryota; kingdom Metazoa; phylum Chordata; class Mammalia; order Chiroptera; family Emballonuridae; genus Saccopteryx; species Saccopteryx leptura. Next base: position 5,353,803 of record NC_089505.1, on the reverse strand, counting down.
AGGGGGTGAGGGTGCCCCAGAGTCCTCGTCCTCACGGGGGGGAGTAAGAAACCAGGGTCCTCATGCACCTTGGGGGCTCTCTCCTCCAACGTCAGGATTGGGACCCGAGTCTCAGGCAGGAAACAGAGGAAGCACGCAGTCCGTGTTTACGCCGCATGGGTTGTTTACGGAAACGCCTTGTTTACATTTTTTTTGAAGGACACAGGCGGATGCTCACCACACAGCAATGTCAGCCTCCCGTGGGGCAGGACGTGACCTCGGCAGGGCCCTGACCGCCCAGCCAGGGGCCCCAGCAGCAGGCGCAGAGAGAAGCCGGGGGGACAGTCCTCCCAGGCAAGGACATCTCTGCTCAGTTCCTTATCGGTGGGCGAGGCTTCCTTTCTCCACGGGAGGAGAGCGGGGTCTCAATGAGACTGTGACACACAGACCGTCATCAACGCCAGTCTTACCCAAAGTTTAGTGGGACCTGAGGCCTGACGGGGCCGGAGCAGCTCGGACCCTGTGTCCAGTGGGCAAAGCCCTGTCCCCGGGGCAGGAGCCCGGACTGGTGCTTCCAACCACCAGATAAGCCCGGAAAGACAGCGGGAGGCGTTCTGAGGGACAGAGGGAGGTTGGGGCAGCTTGGTGGCTGCAGGTACTGGGCTCCCTGAGTGTCCTGCTGGTGCGACTCCAGTGCTGTGATTAGTGTCCCGTCCGAAGACGTGGATGGTGACTGTTCTAACCCTAACCTTCCCACCCAGAGGGTGTCACACCCGCCCCACAGGTCAGGTCACTCAGCTTAGGTGTAACAGCTTGATGTCAAAAGGAAGTATCAGGGTAAGATCCTCCCCCCTTCTCCCTGTACTGAGTGCCAATCAGAGAGCCTTCTGGAACCTTCCTGGGTTCCAGTTTACAAAAGTGCCGGTCTTTGGGAACACGGCTTCCGGCCACAGGACATTCTTTACGGGGGGGGGGGGGGGGCAGATCTTGTTACTAGGACACTGTCCTTTGGAAGCAGCTCATTTTGGGCAAACCTGTGGTTTGTAGAAAAGAAAGGCGAGGACAGAGCGACCTTTCTGTGGGGACAGCGAGCAAAGCTGGCCACAGTGTCACCCTCACGCACGCTGCTGCCCGACCCCAGCGACACTTGAATTAGATGGACACACGGGTGGGGACCAGGCTGAGGGATGGTCTCCATGTTTATCCGTCGAGCTGTTCAGTGGTGAGGACTTTTTTTTTTTTGTATTTTTCCGAAGCTGGAAACGGGGAGAGACAGTCAGACAGACTCCCGCATGCGCCCGACCGGGATCCACCCGGCACGCCCACCAGGGGCGACGCTCTGCCCACCAGGGGGTGATGCTCTGCCCCTCCGGGGCGTCGCTCTGTCGCCACCAGAGCCACTCTAGCGCCTGGGGCAGAGGCCAAGGAGCCATCCCCAGCGCCCGGGCCATCTTTGCTCCAATGGAGCCTTGGCTGCGGGAGGGGAAGAGAGAGACAGAGAGGAAGGAGGGGGGGAGTGTGGAGAAGCAGATGGGCGTTTCTCCTGTGTGCCCTGGCCGGGCATCGAACCCGGGACTTCCGCACGCCAGGCCGACGCTCTACCACTGAGCCAACTGGCCAGGGCCAGTGGTGAGAACTTTAGGAATACTCATGTCCAATATCTAAGTCTTCCCCAAACGACCGCCGCCCTCCCCATGGGACAGGCAAGCAGGGATGCTTGGATAGGGCAAGGGGATGCCGGGGTTTGGAGCCGCCACCTGCTGGCTCCGGGTCCCGTGCTGTTTCCGCTGTTTCCAGAACACCTGTGTCCTGGACTCCAGGGTGGACCGGCTCAGGCCCTCCGGCCGCACCAGGAGCGTGGCCATCGGCAGCGTGAACAGAGCGCTCCCGGGAGCCGGGCGGGGGGGACGTCTGGCTCTGGACAGCGAGGGCTGTGAATCCACGTTTGGGTCTGATTCCCAGACTCCAGAGCTTTGGGACGGACATGCTGCTCGCTTCCCGGGGGTAGGTGACTGGCCACACGGCAGACCCCGGTCAGGGGAACAGCCTCGCCGAGAAGCTCTGTCTTCTGGCTGAGGACCGAGAAGCTTTGTCTTCTGGCTGAGGACCGAGAAGCGAGCTGGCCCGAGTCCCCTCGCCCTCCCTCGTCCAGGGGGGCCACTCAGAGGGATAATTGGAGACACATTTTTGGCCAGTATTAGATCTAAAATTGGTATTGTAATTGTTTTCTCTCTGTTGAAAAAAAGAGAGAGAATTTTATATTATTTAAAATCTTTGCCAATAACAGAACAGTGTCTGGGGATTGAATCCGGGAACAGCCAGGGGAGGTGGGGTTGGGCCGAACGCTGGAACCCCCCCCCCCCCCCCCGCCGCCCGAAGACCAGGCTGGGAGGACCTCCCACGATCTGGCAGGGAAGCCGTGTGACAGAGGTCAGCCCAGCCCTGCGTCCCAGCAGCCTCACCTGTCTGCTGCGGACAATACCCCCATCAGGCCTGAGACCGGACAATACCCCCATCAGGCCTGAGACCGGACAATACCCCCATCAGGCCTGAGACCGGACAAGACCCCCATCAGGCCTGAGACCGGACAATACCCCCATCAGGCCTGAGACCGGACAAGACCCCCATCAGGCCTGAGACCGGACAAGACCCCCATCAGGCCTGAGACCGGACAAGACCCCCATCAGGCCTGAGACCGGACAAGACCCCCATCAGGCCTGAGACCGGACAAGACCCCCATCAGGCCTGAGACTGGACAATACCCCCATCAGGCCTGAGACCGGACAATACCCCCATCAGAACTGAGACCGGACAATAGCCCCATCAGGCCTGAGACTGGACAATACCCCCATCAGGCCTGAGACCGGACAATAGCGCCATCAGGCCTGAGACCGGACAATACCCCCATCAGGCCTGAGACCGGACAATACCCCCATCAGGCCTGAGACCGGACAATACCCCCATCAGGCCTGAGACCGGACAATACCCCCATCAGGCCTGAGACCGGACAATAGCGCCATCAGGCCTGAGACTGGACAATACCCCCATCAGGCCTGAGACTGGACAATACCCCCATCAGGCCTGAGACCGGACAATACCCCCATCAGGCCTGAGACCGGACAATAGCGCCATCAGGCCTGAGACCGCTGTGGGCAGGCTCACGGTGGCCGCGGGCTGTCTGAGGACACTCCAGCCGGAGAGGAGCAGGGCCCTGAGGGGAAACGTCCCCCCCGGATGCCCTGTCCAGCACTGCGTGCTCCTCCCAGGTCCTGCCTCCTCTGCCCTGAGAACGGCGCCTCCCCCTCTCTGCTCCCTGTGGGAGCAAGCTGGGTGGGCTTCCAGGAGGAGCAGCTACACGGGCGTCTCCCTCGTTGCCTGACCGCGCAGAGGGTGGGGCTTCCTCTGGGACCTCGGAGCTGGGAAGTCGCCGCCCCTGCCGCGCTGGCTGCGACCCGAGAATACCAGGGCTGCTCCGTGGCGGTCCTGGAGGAAGAGGAGGGTGAGACAGGCCACACTGGGCACACGTGGGCGGGGTGGGGGCCGGGGTGGGGGGAAGGCAGATAAGAATGACCGCTGGCCGCACCCTAAGCCTGAACTACCCTGGATGGATGTCCATCGTCTCCGTGAAGCCCCCAACCTCAGCCGCCTGGGGTGGGTCACCCCCATCTTCACATCTCACAGGTGAGAGACGGGAGCTGAGATGTGCCCAGGGCTCGCCTGTATCTGGGCAAAGCCGAGCTGAGCACAGCGAGTGAGGCTGCATGGCCCTCGGGGCGTGGAGTGTCTGCCACCTGCCCCGCGTGGCCCTCGGGGCGTGGAGTGTCTGCCACCTGCCCCGCGTGGCCCTCAGGGTGTGGAGTGTCTGCCACCTGCCCCGCGGGGCCCTCGGGGCGTGGAGTGTCTGCCACCTGCCCCGCGTGGCCCTCGGGGCGTGGAGTGTCTGCCACCTGCCCCGCGTGGCCCTCGGGGCGTGGAGTGTCTGCCACCTGCCCCGCGTGGCATTCTTGAGCGGCAGCAAGACTGACACAGGACACAACGGGACGAGGACCAGGGCGCTCGCCATGGCCCTGGCTTCCTGCCAATGCCACAGGGTGGCTCCGGCCGAGCCTGCCCGTGGAGGGGACATCTCGCTGGCCAGAGGTGGGTCACGGGCGGCCAGGCTGCCCCGAAACAGCTGGACACCCTCGTGGTTCCACGTTACACGTGTGGGCACGCAGTCTTGCCCATGGATTAGATCCAACATGGCGGAGGCGTGTCGGACTGTGGGTGCAGTTAGGGTCCAAGGGGATGGGCAAGGTGCCCGCGGGTGAAGGCAGCTGCCAGGCCCACTGGCTCCCCACGGCGTCCGGACGAAGCCGCGTGGACATCTCTGTGACCCTGCCTGCCTGCGCAGCCCAGAGCTGCTGAGAGGGCGGGTGCTGGGACGTGTCCAGCCAGGCGGGACCTGGACACGGCAGGTTTTTCTACCGTCATCACATCAGGCGCGGGGGACAGCCTCTAAGGGGGAGGTGAGACCCGAGAGCCTGATGGAAGGTGTGTCCCCCGGGAAGGAGAGCCTGGTGGGAGGTGTGTCCCCCCGGGCAGGAGAGCCTGGTGGGAGGTGTGTCCCCCGGGATGGAAGGTGTGTCCCCCGGGCAGGAGAGCCTGGTGGAAGGTGTGTCCCCCGGGATGGAAGGTGTGTCCTCAGGCAGGAGAGCCCGGTGGGAGGCGTGTCCCCCGGGATGGAAGGTGTGTCCCCCGGGCAGGAGAGCCCGGTGGGAGGCGTGTCCCCCGGGGCAGGAGAGCCCGGTGGGAGGCGTATCCCCCGGGCAGGAGAGCCCGGTGGGAGGCGTGTCCCCCGGGCAGGAGAGCCTGGTGGGAGCTGTGTCCCTGGGATGGAAGGTGTGTTCCCCAGGCAGGAGAGCCTGGTGGGAGGCGTGTCCCCCGGGCAGGAGAGCCTGATGGAAGGTGTGTGTCCCCCGGGCAGGAGAGCCCGGTGGGAGGCGTGTCCCCCGGGCAGGAGAGCCCGGTGGGAGGTGTGTCCCCCGGGCAGGAGAGCCTGGTGGGAGGTGTGTCCCCGGGATGGAAGGTGTGTCCCCCAGGCAGGAGAGCCTGGTGGGAGGTGTGTCCCCGGGATGGAAGGTGTGTCCCCCAGGCAGGAAAGCCTGGTGGGAGGTGTGTCCCCCGGGCAGGAGAGCCTGGTGGGAGGTGTGTCCCCGGGATGGGAGGTGTGTCCCCCGGGCAGGGGAGCCCTGAGACCCAGCGCTGTGCACCGGGAGCGCAGCCGGGCTGCTGATAAGGTCACCGGATCCCCTGGCAGAAAAATCTTCCTCCGGATCAGGCCGGGCAAGAGCTTCACTCCCAACGGAAGGCGCGACCTCTGATTAATCTCAGGTGCCCCCTGAGGTCAGGTGTTCGCACGTGGGCGCATTTAGGAAGCTCAGAGGGGAAAACAGAAAGCTCCACGTCTGGAGAAGAGGGAAAAAATCCAGGAGTGGACGGCCGCCTGGCTCTGGACGTTGAACACCGCAGTGCTGGCCACGGTGACCCGGCGACAGCGAGAGTTTCAGCTCCAACATGAGACTCGGGGGGACACTGGACCCTGCCTCCCCGCTCCTCCTCCCGTCCCGCCCGCAGCCTCGGCCCCACCCTGGCCGACGGGCTTGTCCCGCTAGTGGCTGTCCCGTGGGGTCCACACGACAAACATTCGAGGCACCCCCACCGTCTGAGCAACATCCTGCCCCGGGGAAAACCTCCGCTCTTTCTGGTAGACGGGCCGGGGTCACATCCCTGTCCACGGGGCCGCACTGCTGCCTTGGGGGGGACCCTTCACGAGAGGAGCCACACCGGGGCCCACGGTGCCTCTGATGTTCTCCACGACCCCCGACCAGAGTCGCTGGGACAGAGCAGAGGCCTCCGACCGGTTCCGTGCCCTCCTGGGGCCAGAAGCAGCCGGCAGGCCCTTGAATCTCCAGAGAGCTATTTCGTCCACACCTGGCCACTGCACGCCGCTCCTGGGCGTCCGACCCAGGCTGGAAGGAGACGCCACACCACCTACCCATCTCCCCTCCAACCCGCTCCTCCCTAAGCTATGAAAACAACAACGCACAAGTTCCATCAGGCCAGAGACAGCTGGAAGGGGGACAGGTGACATCCACGCTGGGGCTGGCCCTGGCTTAGCCGGCTCTGGCAGGATTCGGCCAGGCCACACCCCGCAGCCAGGCCAGCCAGGACCTCTGGACCTCTAAGCTGAGTCCAGAGACAAGGTTCAAGGGGACTTACACGGGATATTTCTCTCTTTACAAAAAAAGTATGTCTATGCCACCCCCCCACCCCCCAAAAGCCAAACATGGTAAAATATATAATTTGGGGACAAATGAGTGTGTGAGAGGTCATTGCTGGGCTGTGGTTCATGGGGTGATGTCAGCGAGGTCGTGTGATTCATCACACCTGCCCTGTGGCCATTTCAAAGAAAAATAGGCTAAGGAGTTGGGTACGTTGTGAAAAGTGTGTGTGTGCGTGTATGCGTGACTGTGTGTGTGAATGTGTGTGTGTACATGTGTGTGTGTGTTATTGTTTTTTATTAAGAACATATAAGACGAGTAATTTTTTTCAGAAGAACACACACTGACGTCTTAGAAGCAGCTTGTGGTCATCTACGGCTACTCCCTTGGGTCGTAGGTCCCAGCCCCGAGCCGAGCACCCGTCACTTCTGATGCCATGGCCACCTGTTGGTCAAATAAGTTTGTAAATATGATCTATATGTTTGCTCGCTTATAGTTTGCATTAGGTGTGGGAGACAGGCTGTAAGCAGGCAGGGTCGTTATAGCCTAAGGCTTAGTTTCAAAACTAAGCTTTTCCCCACACCCTTGACTGTTGCACGATGTGGGTGATGCTCTCTCACGAGGAATCCCATTATGCCTCATATAAGTGACATTGTATCAGAGACTTCCCTGTTTGTATCTATATATTGGATTAAAGGTTTTGATTTCTACATTATAAAATGAGCAGAGGACCCATGCTGGAGGAAAGCAGAGAAAGGCCATGTGGAGGAGAGGAGAAGCAGCCAAGATGGTGGAGTGCTGAAGGAGGAGCCAGTTTGTACAGAGTTTGTGCAGAGAGAAGGAGATGGGGAACAGAGGTGAATAAGGCTGGGGAGCTAGAAACCTTTGATTCTAGGAAACTCGGATAAGTCAGTGGCTTTGGGAGCCTTGCATGGAAAGGGAAGTGTTTTCCCACTTGTGTGTATTTCTTGCCCACTGGGTGCAAGCTAGGATTAAAGGTAACGGCCCACCAGTTCTTGGCTCCATTGTTTCATTACCATCTGTAAGGCCAATAGTCACGGCCACCATCACAGCCGCCTGACCCATGCAGGTTTGCATTGGATTTGGACAGCCGGTAATGAAACAACAGAGCCAAGAACTGGTAGGCCATCATCTTTAATCCTAGCTTGCACCCGGCAGGCAAGTAAAAACACACACTGGGCTCCAAAACCCACTCATTCAGTGCTCACAAAGCTACTGACTTATCCGAGTTTCCTAGAATCAAAGGTTTCTAGCTCACCAGCCTCATTCACCTCTGTTCCCCATCTCCTTCTCTCTGCACAAACTCTGCACAATCTGGCTTCTCCTTCAGCATTCCACCATGTTGGCTGCTTCTCCTCTCCTCCACGTGGCCTTTCTCTCCTCTGCTCTCTAATGCTAATCTCAGGAACCGAGAGAGAGCAAGCTCCCAGTCTGCCCCATTTTATAGTGTAGAAATCAAAACCTTTAATCTAATATACAAACAAGGAAGTTTCTGATACAAAGTCACTTATCTGAGGCATAATGGGATTCCTCATGAGAGTGCACCACCCCACATCAAAAAGGGTAGAAAAGCTTAGTCCCAAAACCAAGCCCCAGGCTACAAGGATCCTGCCTGCCCACAGCCCACAGAGACACACATTAATACAATCACGCCCATCCCAAGCAATCACCCAGGCATGGGCTTCCACGTGGGCAGCACCATCTTTAACAAAGTGAGCATAATATATTTTATCTGCCCAACACCGTCTGTTTGAGTCAAATTCAAACCTGCACGGGCCAGGCGGCTGTGATGGTTGGCCACGGCTACTGGCTTTACACCACCGCTGAGTGGGGGTAGAAGGGACATAATTAATCAGGATCCCAACTAATAGCTTCCCTCCTAGTCCCTTACTAAAAGAAAAGTGTTTCTAGAAAGTCTTGTTTCTACTGACAATGAATAAAAAAAAAAACACCTTTCAAATAATCGCTGGTTAGGTCTCCAGTGAGGCTGTCTGCACCCTCTGGGGATGTTGGGGAACATCTGTGGGGGATTAGCTTTCACGGAGTGGGGGGTGCTTCAGACACGTGATGGGCGGCTTCAGGGACGCTGATCACCTGCAACACAAGGATATTCCGTCTTGCCAAAAATGTCCACTGAGCTCTCCATGGGAAAACACTGGGTGTTCACTGAAAAAGGAGTGAGACAGAAACCACCCCCCCCCCCCACCACCACCAAAGAAACAAAAACAAAACTGTTGTTCTTTTCTCCTAACAGGAAAGCTCTCCCACTGGAGGCAAGGCCACCCAACCCCCTGGGTGGGTCCCGAGTCTTCTCTTCCTGTTCTCCACCCACTTCACTCTCCTTCTAAGAGTTCAGGGGACAAGGCCCCGGGTCACCGCCCGCGAAAGATCCACCCATGAAAATGAAACCTCAGGTTGTCCTCAGTCCGGTCTAACCAGGTAGCCTCAGCTACACACCTTGACGTGAAGTAATCCTAGAAAAGCCACCAAAACCCCACTGTTTCCCCACCCCACCCCGCCTGGGTTGCTGTCTGTGAGGCTGCAGCCTTGTTCTCTCCAGGGGGGGAGGGAAGGTGGGGGCCCAGGCCCTTCGCCACCTGTTCAGCAGGTGCTCGGCGGGGACAAGGCCAGGCAAGGCCGAGGGCTGGGCAGAGGCAGTCTTCCTTGGTAAAGAATTGCTGACTTCTGACAGTGCGTAGCCTGACTTTGCAAAAGGAGGCACCTGCAGTCGGTCCCCATGGACAGGGTTCTCAGTTCTCCTCTGCCCTGGTTTGCCCAGGTCTTCATGGGGGCGGGGGGTGTCGTTCTTTTTTACCCCCAATTTATATCTAGGGAAACGGAAGCTGAGAGGAGTTAGTGAACCCTGGATGTGGCGCGACCCCAAGTGGAACCCCGTCTCTGACTGTGAAGCCCCCGGAGGGTGAGGTCCGTTACTCAGAACCAACTCACGGATGCCGTTCGTGGTCTGAAGTGTGTGTGAGCGGCTTGGCGCTCCCCAGGGAGGAACGGCAACTCTGGCTTTGTCCTTCTTGCTTCTAGAAACAGTTCACTGTCTGTGGACACGAGAGACTCCCCAGGGGCCCCGGAGGGTGTGTTCCAACCACCCAGGTGTGCACAGTTCCCTGGTGATCTTGGGGAGATGCGGACTCTGAGTCGGTGCGTCCCGAGTTGCCGGAAGTCTGAGTTTCCCGTAAGGGTGGCGATGCTTCGGGGGCCAGTCCCTGAGGCCGGAGAGCAGGGGACAGCGGACAGGAGGCTGCTGTCCAGCCCGGGGCCGAGAAGCTGCAGCAGAAGCAGGTTAGGGATGTGAGAGTTCACCCACCGCACCGAGCGAGGAGCTGGGTCAGCCCCGGGTGCTGACTCCCGTTAGAAGTCACAGGGAGGGGAGGAGGCCGCTGGGGGAGGGAGGCTCGGAAGGGGACACATGGCCCCTGATCAGGTCCACTCCCGGACCTCTGAGTCCCTCAGGGAGTCCCCGTGCTGGAACATGTCCCAGGGCTGTGGGAAGCAGCTTCCGAGGAACTGAGACTTATTGGAGACGTCATCTTCAGGATTAATAAACTGTAAAAGCAGTCAGCACATGTCACCCTCTGCTCCTTGGCAGGAGTCCAATAAAACTCACACACACTTCCTTTTTCTAATTAAAAAACTTCCTAAAACTCACAGAAGAGTGCCCTGCAGGCATCCCCCGAGAGGAAGTCCCCTTGCAGCAGTAACGGAGCCCCAGGGGGACCCCAGCAGCCCAGGGGTCCCAGCTCCGCCTGGCCTGGCTGTCCCTCCTGTTCCCACCTTGTTCCGACCACCTCGGGGCACCTCTCCTCCCTCCTCCGTCCTCGTGGGCAGACCACCTCGGGGCACCTCTCCTCCGTCCCCTTGTTCCGACCACCTCGGGGCACCTCTCCTCCCTCCTCCGTCCCCTTGTTCCGACCACCTCGGGGCACCTCTCCTCCGTCCCCTTGTTCCGACCACCTCGGGGCACCTCTCCTCCGTCCCCTTGTTCCGACCACCTCGGGGCACCTCTCCTCCGTCCTCCGTCCTCGTGGGCAGACCACCTCGGGGCACCTCTCCTCCGTCCCCTTGTTCCGACCACCTTGGGGCACCTCTCCTCCGTCCCCGTGGGCAGACCACCTCGGGGCACCTCTCCTCCGTCCCCTTGTTCTGACCACCTCGGGGCACCTCTCCTCCGTCCCCTTGTTCTGACCACCTCGGGGCACCTCTCCTCCGTCCCCTTGTTCCGACCACCTCGGGGCTCCTCTCCTCCGTCCCCGTGGGCAGACCACCTCGGGGCACCTCTCCTCCGTCCCCGTGGGCAGACAGACCACCTCGGGGCACCTCTCCTCCGTCCCCTTGTTCCGACCACCTCGGGGCACCTCTCCTCCGTCCCCTTGTTCCGACCACCTCGGGGCACCTCTCCTCCGTCCCCGTGGGCAGACAGACCACCTCGGGGCACCTCTCCTCCGTCCCCTTGTTCCGACCACCTCGGGGCACCTCTCCTCCGTCCCCTTGTTCCGACCACCTCGGGGCACCTCTCCTCCGTCCCCTTGTTCCGACCACCTCGGGGCACCTCTCCTCCGTCCCCTTGTTCCGACCACCTCGGGGCACCTCTCCTCCGTCCCCTTGTTCCGACCACCTCGGGGCACCTCTCCTCCGTCCCCGTGGGCAGACCACCTCGGGCACCTCTCCTCCGTCCCCTTGGGCAGACCACCTCGGGGCACCTCTCCTCCGTCCCCTTGTTCCGACCACCTCGGGGCACCTCTCCTCCGTCCCCTTGGGCAGGCAGGGGCCCTGGGGGGGGGCTGCCTCCTGGAGTCCTTGCCCAGGTGTGGCCAGCCACCTCGCCTGCGCCCGGCGTGTGCGCTGGTGTCCTGAACTCAGGCCACCTGGCCTCCCTGGTGACGTCACTGCTGGGTGGCCGCTGGCAGAGTGCTGATCTGCTGTGAGCCTCGCTTTCCTCCTGTGGAAAATGGAAGTGGTAAGATTTCACGCCTCCTGGGATGACAGAGGATGAGCTCCCTGGACTTTAGAGGAAGTCATGTCCTCAATCTGAGACTGACTCTCAGGACCTCGAGGACTCCTGAGCGGACAAGGACGGCCAAGCTGAGCGGACAAAGGCACCCTGAGCTGTGACACTCTGCACCAGGGGTCCCCAAACTTTTTACACAGGGGGCCAGTTCACTGTCCCTCAGACCATTGGAGGGCCGGACTAAAAAAAAAACTATGAACAAATCCCTATGCACACTGCACATATCTTATTTTAAAGTAAAAAAACAAAATGGGAACGAATACAATATTTAAAATAAAGAACAAGTAAATTTAAATCAACAAACTGACCAGTATTTCAATGGGAACTATGCTCCTCTCACTGACCACCAATGAAAGAGGTGCCCTTTCCGGAAGTGTGGCGGGGGCCGGATAAATGGCCTCAGAGGGCCGCATGTGGCCAGCGGGCTGTAGTTTGGGGACCCCTGCTCTGCACAGGGCGTGTGTGGCCTCTGGGCTCCCTCGGCGGAGCCCAGAAAAGACAAACCAGTGTTACAAAGTACCGTTTCGCCAGGTTTACGTAGACACCAAGTCCAAATGAATTTTTAAGGAGTTTTATTAAAAGGAGGAAGTTTAATATGCCGGCCGCATATGGCTAACACCGGGGCAAAGCTGACCCAAATCATCATGCGCTGCGCACAGCCCTGAGGCAGGTGACGTGCCTTTGCTCACACACAGGGTGGTGGGGAAAGGGGGAGGGGGGAGATGACACCATTCATTAGCAAGCTTATAACCCTCGTCTATAGGATTTATAAAAAACAATTCCACATATTAAACCTTATAAGGTAACACCATAGCGAAAAATGTTGTTCTACATGTTAGAAGATAATCCCAAATTTCCTAGTGTTCATCTGCCATCCCTTTGTCTAGAGGTACACACATCCATCGCACGTGTTTTCAGGAGGGTGGGGGGAGGCTACACGGCCCCAGGGAATTAAGCGCCTGAGAACACCCATTAGAGCAGAAAGACAGAGGAAGGAGAGTGTGTTGCCCTCTCTCTCCCTGACTCCCCAGCACAAAATCTCTTTACAACACAATGTTGTTGTTTATCCCGATTTGGTGCAAAGCACACCCAGGTCTAAAAATCATGTTTACAAAATCTCTCTGTATGCTTAGCCTAAATTATAAAATGCCCTTGAGGCTTCCTGAGAAAAGGGGTTTCCTACACAGTATGTCTCTGCAAGCCTTTACTTTCACTCCCTACAGAAAGGAGAGGACTAGAAACCTAACTATTCTCCCTAAAATACTAATATTAATTTTCTATTCTTTGGTACCTTACCGCACCAGAACTGGATTCCCACTGAAGCCTAAATTCCCGTGGTTTCAGTGGAATTTCCTCACTTGGAACTGAGAGGAAAATGACATTATTTCGTGTACATCTGCCCCATAAGAGAACTTAGCTAGAGATAAAAAAACAATCAGGTGTGACCCCCCTGGGTCCACAATGGACCAGTCCGCGCCCTTCGGAAACCGCCTACGTGAAAGTTAACAAGGGGTGAAAACAGCTGCTGGCTGAAATGAGTGTGTAAGTGTCGCAGCCACGACTGCAGGGTCAGTGTCTGCTTTGGTGGGTTTACGTTTCGGGTGCATGATCCGTGAAGGGGGCGTGCCGGGCGTGCGTGCGTGCGTGCGTGAGGTGCGTGCGTGCGTGCGCGCGCGACCATCACTGCAGGACTCAGCGCGCGCCCGTGGTCCGTCGTCAGGCTGCACAGTGGACAGTCCGGTGTCTTCGCCTGCGTGTTCTGTTCTGAGCGATGCCTTCCGCCAGTGGCAGCAGAGGCAGGAGAGCCAACCCCGATCACCATGTGATTTCCCCGGGGAACTCGCACTCCTCCTCTGTGGTTTGCTTTCCAAGGGGGGTTTCATTAACAAGTTGTGGGGACACACAGCCACCTGCTGGACACGTGGCCGGACACCCCTCCCCTGGCAGCTGCTGGCGCGGGCTCCCTCTGGCATTAGAGGGGGGAATGCGGGGTGAGGGTGTCATGAAATATGCAGAAAATGTTCAAAGAGCCTCGCCCCATCTCTCCCCGGAGGCCAGGCCCAAGCGCCAGAAATAAATGAAGAACAGGAAGCAGGCTGCAGGGCGAGGAGGGAGTCCGCCGTCCAGAGTGTGCGCCCGCTGACCGGCGGTGGGGGCGGGGGGCGGGGGCCGCTGCAGGCGGTCAGTTCTGCAGCCGCAGGGCCGCGGCCCAGCTCTCCGAGGCCCCCACCCGCTGCTGCCGGCCAGCCGGCCCGCCCGCGCCTCCCCAAGCTCCCTGTGTTTCCAACAAGAACAGTGCGTGGGATCATTCAGCAGACAGATCACTGGGCATCCAGCCGGTGGGAGGCGTCTGGCAGAAAATGGGCTTTGTTCTATTATTTACAAAGAGCATCAGAAAAGAAAAAAAAAAAATCAGCCATTGAGACTGCCTGAAAAGCAGCCGTTCCCCCAGAGCCACCCCCTGCTGGGACGAGCTCAAACACAACACAGGCACGTCGCCGTGTGAACCCCCGCTTCCCGCAGCGGGGCAGGGACGGCCACCGCGGGCGGCCTCGGAGCCCTGCGCCCGTGGGGTCTGGCTCAGGAGGGTGTCCTGAGCCCTGGGACCAGGGGGGAGGCCGGACACGCCAGGGGTCGGTCCATCCCCGGTGTGATCGCGAGGACACGCCGCCCAGCAGGAGTCTCAGAGACCTCCGGTGTGGACGGTGGTCTGTGAGGCCCTCCCACCTGGCCTCAGAGTCTAGATTTTGAAATTCCTGCACCTGCACCTGTTTCCACAGTAAAGCTGGGAAGGGAGTCAGGGCTACGAGTTACATTTCAATTTACGGTGCCGCTGATAGTTCTCCGTTGAAGAGGAATCGTGGGAAAAGTGTTTGCCCTGCAGGCGGCCTCGGCCATCGAAGATTAGACAGCAACAAAGAGCATCGACACGCAGGGATGTAGAAAGTCTGGCTTTTCTCTTGAAAGAAACTTTCTCTCTTGCCAAAGAAAGCACCCAGGATGATCCCAGAGAACAAGTTTCCAGAGTTCAGGACTGTCCTCCGAGGGGAAACTCCCTTGTCTCGGGTCCTTTATCAACAGTGAGCTGGACTCCACTGTGACCCTCCCACATGGCAGTGACAAGCCACGCCGTTCAGCCAGCCTTGTTAGGCTTCCTCACTCATTCACACAGCACTGCGTCAGTCCATGAAATAGTCAACACGGCCCTAATCACAGTGGCTGACTAGTCGTTCATTCACCCACCCATCTACCCCTCCATCCCTCCATTATCCATCCACCCATCCATCCTTCCATCCATTATCCACCCACCCATCCATCCACTCATCCCTCCATTCATCCATATATTCCTCCTTCCATCCATCCATCTACCCCTTCATCCTTCTATTATCCATCCATCCTTCCCTGCATCCATCCATCCATTATCCACCCACCCATCCTTCCACTCATCCCTCCATTCATATATTCCTCCTTCCATCCATCTATCTACCCCTTCAGCCCTCCATTATCCATCCATCCATCCATCCTTCCATCCATTATCCACCCACCCATCCATCCACTCATCCCTCCATTCATCCATATATTCCTCCTTCCATCTATCCATCTACCCCTCCATCCCTCCATTATCCATCCATCCATCCCTGCATCCATCCATCCATCCCTTCCCTTGTTCCAAGAAAAATAAACTTAAGGCCGGCTGCTGTGTTACCGGACTTATTTAAACACTTGGAAGTAGAAAAACAGGAGGGACTAAGAAACAAAATGGAAGAAAAAATAAAAAGGAAAAGAAAGACAGATGAATTTAGTTGGTTTTATGAGAAATATTCCACTGTGTTTGCATAGCAGTAAAACAAACAAACAAACCCCAGAGACAAGACCAGGTTGTCCAAAAGGCAATTCCTCGTACTTGAAAAATAAATCTCAGCTAGTGCTCCCCTAAAATAACCCAGCAGGCAATGCCTAGAGGTCAGGAGGCTTAAGTATAATACAAACACCGGTCCGTAAAAACCGCTGGCACTCACGACACCTTCTCTCTGTCCTCACTCACGAGACCCCCTGCCAGGGCGCCCCCCCCCCCCCGGGCGTGCTGGCTGCTCCCCCTCCCTGTTGTTAAACCACCTCGTTCCCTCCAGGGCGTCACTCCCAGCCATGCAGTGTGTGAGGGTCAGGTGATGTTCTCGCACTCCCAGCCACGCAGTGTGTGAGGGTCAGGTGATGTTCTCGCACTCCCAGCCATGCAGTGTGTGAGGGTCAGGTGATGTTCTCGCACTCCCAGCCACGCAGTGTGTGGGGGTCAGGTGATGTCCTCACACTCCCAGCCACGCAGAGTGTGGGGGTCAGGTGATGTCCTCACACTCCCAGCCACGCAGAGTGTGGGGGTCAGGTGATGTTCTCACACTCCCAGCCACGCAGAGTGTGGGGGTCAGGTGATGTCCTCACACTCCCAGCCACGCAGAGTGTGGGGGTCAGGTGATGTTCTCACACTCCCAGCCACGCAGTGTGTGGGGGTCAGGTGATGTCCTCACACTCCCAGCCACGCAGAGTGTGAGGGTCAGGTGATGTTCTCGCACTCCCAGCCATGTAGAGTGTGAGGGTCAGGTGATGTTATCGCACTCCCAGCCACGCAGTGTGTGGGGGTCAGGTGATGTCCTCACAGATCTGGGCGTGGCACACACTGCCCAGGCCTGCCACCAAACACATCGAGGGTGTCTCCTCCCGGACAGCCCAGGCCTGCCACCAAACACATCGAGTGTGTCTCCTCCCGGACAGCCCAGGCCTGCCACCAAACACATCAAGTGTGTCTCCTCTCGGCCAGCCCGCCACTCAGAAACGGCCACGTGACCCGAGTCCAGCAGGCGGCCCTGGCCCTGGGACTTCAGCGGGAGTCCTCAGGAATGGGGGGAGGGCGTGTGAGCCCAGAGGTTGTGCGTGGGCCAGGGGAAAATAATTTGCTTTGAAACCGAATGGAACAGAGCCAAGAAAAGGGGGAGAGGAAAACAGGGGCCTGAAGACGTGGTCTGAGCGAGGGATCCAGGGACGTCCAGACTGACCCACGAGCGCAGGCCTCCCCTCCTTCTGCGAGGGTCGGTTTAAGCTGGTGGCCTTTTGGTGACGGGGGCGAGGTGGGGCAGAGGACACCGTGGCCTTGTCCGCTGATGCTTGGATGCAAGTGTGCGAGGTTCGGTCCAGAACTGGCATCTGTCTGCGGAGAAGGTGCTGCCAGCGTCCCTGCGCAGGACCTGCTCCCCACCTGGCGACCGGGGTGCTGAGCCACCAGGGGCCCCTGTGGTGTCCTTCGGTTGACGTGATGTTTGTTCACTGTCATGTTACATTGTAGCTTTGGAAGTCGTCAAGTATTTATGATCTAGAAAGCTCCATCTGCACGGAAATAATTTCTTCAGTATGTTCTGGGGCCAGCGATCAAGGGTAGGAGCATCCCGGCCAAAGGGGGAGACGTGTGGCTTCGTTTTTTCAAAGCGAGATGTGGATTATATACAGTTTGTCAGCTTGCACGCAGTTTGTATTACTTACGGGGACTTAGGCAGAGATGAAAGGTTTAAGAGAGGCGTAGGGAAAGAAAAGAGGCGTCAGAAAAGAAAGAAAAAATTAGCCATTGAGACTGCCGAAATGCAGCCTTTCCCCAGAGGAAAAAAAAAAATTTTTTTTCCCCTCTTTTCTTTTCTTTTCTTTCTTTCTTTCTTTCTTTCTTTCTTTTTTCTTTCTTTCCCTTCCTTCCTTCCTTCCTTCCTTCCTTCCTTCCTTCCTTCCTTCCTTCCTTCCCTCCCTCCCTCCTTCCCTCTCTCTTTCCTCTTCCTTCCTTCCTTCCTTCCTTCCTTCCTTCCTTCCTTCCTTCCTTCCTTCCTTCCTTCCTTCCTTCTTTCTTTCTTTCTTCCTTTCTTTCTTTCTTTCTTTCTTTCTTTCTTTCTTTCTTTCTTTCTTTCTTTTTTCCAGCCACAAGAGGGGCAGTCAAAGAAAAAGGTTTCTGAGTTTGCCTTTGGGTCGTATGTTAGTAATCATCCTTTACCTACTAGTCCAGGGTAGTCAACCTTTCTATACCCACCACCCACTTCTGTATCTCTGTGAATAGTAACATTTTCTAACCGCCCACCGGTGCCACAGTCATGGTGATTTATCAAGTAGGGAAGTAACTTTACTGTATAAAATTTATAAAGCAGAGTTACAGCAAGTTAAAGCAAATAATAATAATTACCAAGTACTTTATGTTGGATTTTCGCTAAGTTTGGCAGAATAAATCTTTATAAAATAACTTACTATGTTAAATCTATCATTTTATTTATACTTTGGTTGCTCCGCTACCGCCCACCATGAAAGCTGGAATGCCACTAGTGGGCGGTAGGGGCCAGGTTGACTACCACTGTACTAGTACTTATACCATAGACCTTCAACAGTTTTAGGAAAGACTGAATGAAGGAAGGAAGGAATGCACTCCAGAGAGGAATAGCCCAGAAACCTCAGCAAATGTCACACACGCCCAGGGCATGACAATGTGGCTTTTTAAAAATTTATTCAGTAAGAGAAAGGGGAGACAGAGACAGACTCCTGCATGTGCCCTGACCTGGATCCACCCAGCGAGCAAATACTCTGCTGATCTGGGGCATTGCTCTGTTGCTCAGCAACCAAGCTCTTCTTAGCACCTGAAGCAGAGGCCATAGAGCCATCCTAGCACCCAGGGCCATCTCGCTCCAATGGAGCCATGGCTGCAGGAAGGGAAGAGAGAGAGAGAGAGAGGAGAGAGAGAGAGAGAAGGGGGAGGGGGAGGGGTGGGGAAGTAGATAGGTGCTTCTACTGTGTATCCTGACCAAGAAACAAACCTGGGACATCCACACGCCTTGCTGATGTGCTACAACCGAGCCAACTGGCCAGTGCTGACAGTGTGGCTATAACAAGACTGTGGCCACATGGCTTCAGACTCTGAGACCAAACATATATACCCCTTTCCAGAGTTTTGATGGGAGGAGTCGTGGAGACGACAGGAACTTGGAGGGTGGGAATGAGCGTAAAACTGTCGGATGGGGTGTTGAGGAGGAACATCGTCTGGGACCGTGGGATTCCAACACATTACGGTCGACAGTGGTGGTGGTCAAATGCTTATTTTTACCTTAACCGTTTAAAATGCAGAACACAGTAATTTTGAATTTTTAGTGGATGGGGCATTTATTTTTCCCTAAATAAATTGAATCTTACAGATTCAATTAGATTGTGATCGTTGAGTAATAGCAAAAGAAGTATTGACGTCCCCTGAAATCTTAGGAGTTTGGGTCCAAGTGAGACAGAGTAATGCATTCATTATACATCAAGCAAGCCACGGTGATCAGTGGACTGACATCAAACTGCGAATTTCGGGAGAGCACACGTGGGAGGTGTCAGAAACAAAACCAAGAAGGGGATGATCCCTAGAGAGGCAGGAACACCCCAAACGCAAGGGCCACGGCTCGCTCACTTTTCCCGGTACTGGCCCAACGCAGGGAAAACGGCCTCGGTCCTTGAGAGGTTCCCTCCAATGGGGATTTTAATCAGACCTAAGGGGAAAAGAAAAAAAAATACTCCTTTGAGAATGGTTTCACTACCCCACATTATCTACATGAAACATTTGACACTTGAAAATAAAAGCTTCTGAGGGGTAGGGGGCGGCTTCTTGTGTTGTGCCGTTTCAGCAGACCCGGGACCCCCTCTGCCTTCAGGGAGACGACCGTGGGCTGCGATGCTAATGAGGGGGTCCCGGGGAGCGGGCAACCGGAAACGAAACCTCGAGCTGTTATTATTATTCTGCCTAACGCCGTTTTTAGCAGCTGTCATTCTGAATTTTATTTTTCAATTACAGTTTACACTCGATATGGTTTTGTATCAGCTTCAGAAGGTGCGCCGCGCGGAGGTTAGAAGGTCGCACGACTGTACCAGGTGCTCCGCGGGTATGATTTTAAGTGCCCACCTGGCACCACCTGTGGTTATTACAATGTTATGGACTCTATTCCCTGCACTGTGCTTTACATCCCTGTGACCATTTTGGAACTACTAATGTTTTTTATTTATTTATTTTTTCACTTCTTAATGCCTCCACCTTTCCCGCCCACCCCTCTCAATCTCCCACCCCTCTGGCCACCGTCAGTCTGTCCTCTGTGTCTGTGAGTCTGTTTCCGTTTTGATTTGTTGTTTGTTGATCTTGCGACTGGATTCCGCGTGTGAGTGAAATCCCACGGTACTCGTCTTTCTCTGTCTGACTTATATCACTTAACGCAATACCGTCTAGGTCCACCCAGGCTGTCGTAAATGGTAAGGTTTTTACTATTTTTTACGGGTGAGTGATGTTCCTTTGTATATATGTACGATGGCTTTTTTATTATTTTTTTATCCACTCCTCTAGTGATGGGTTCTGTGTCTTGATTGTTGTAAATGTAATAAGCGTAAGGGTGCCTATCTCTTTCCGGATGAGTGTTTGAGTCTCTTTGAATCATTACCCAGAAGGGAAAGGACTGGGTCATAAGCCACTTCCAATTGTTTAATTTCTGGAAGAACTGCCATGCTCTTTTGCAGACTGCCCACATCTATTGAATATCTATAACGAGCTCGGCATTTTTCCATGCGCTGATTCATTTCATCCTCAGAATAACCTTGCAAAATAGGTTATAAGTTGGTGTTTACATTAATGAGTTACTCGCCGGATATTTTTTGGGTTTAAAAGCGAGCCTGCTGAAAGCCCCAAATGCCAGTGCCCCCTGCCCCCTGCCCCCGCCCCTTCGGGGAAGGCAGCCATCGTAACACTTTATTGCATTTCCTTCCAGATACATTGTATATAGATGCACATCAGAGACTATGCAAATTCCTCTGCAGCTTCTTTCTTAAAATTTGCTCCTAGCAACATGCCCTTCATTTCCACAGAACAACGCAGGACTTCAGCATCGGTCCCTGTCAGCGCAGATGAGACCTCCTTCGTTTCAGTGGGAGCACCACAGAATTTCCCCAGCCCCACTTGGTTGGCCCTCTCCTCAGGGGCACTCTGACCCCGCCATCCTTCCCCGGTACCAGCAACGCCTCGGAGGCCTGCCAGGGGTTCCCTTCCGGACCAAGCTCACACTTCCTCCGCAGGCTTCAACCAAAGTGGCACATCGCGCAGGATGGGCGCAGATACAGGGGCCCGGGTGTCCTTTCTCAGGCTGGATGGGAAAGGTATTTGCAAAAATGTAGAAAGAAAAAAAAAGTGCCCTCTTTTCACTCGTTCCTTTTCAAAAGCAATCCTGAAATAAATAAACAGGCGTTCTTGACATGATCAGGCAACACACACACTTACTTCCCAAGATCATCGCTCCCTGTGAGAACCTCCCTTTTTATGTTTCAGATGGCAGATATCAGGAGCTTTCTGAGACACTACTCAGCGATTCTTCAGAGAGGAACAGGGGTCCGGTAACCAGGAAGTCTGAGCATTGCTGCCGTGACGGACTGTCCCGTTTTGATAGAGGCGGCTCGTCCTCCGAGGGAGCTGTGTCTGTCCCCTTCCCGCTGACCGCTGACCGCTGCCAGGAGGCCCGCCCCCTCCCAGCCTGGCCGACGCCATCCGGAGCTTCCCCGTCTCTGTCTGACGGTTGAAAACGCCACCTGGCTGCGGCTCGAAGGTCCGGGTGCGTGTCGCAGGACGGGCCTCTGAAAAGAAACGGGAAATCCAGAACCCGGACGGGCTGGCCTGTGCGTCTGCGCGGACACAGCGACCCCTGTCCCGCCGTCCTGTCCCCTACGCACGCCCAGGCGTGGGCACGGCACCCCGGAGACTGTGCCAGCCGGCTGCACCGCCCCGCCGGACCTGCGCCCCTGCCCCGGGGCTTCTGGCGCAGAATCTGAGATTTTCTTTACCGAGTCGTGGACAGACATCCTTATTCTGGTAGAAACATTTCTAGAATCCGCCTCCCTCCGCCCTTGCTCAGCAGGGTCTTTCCGGCCGTAGCTCCGTGCTCTCTGCCGGGGGTCCCTGCCCTGGTCCAGCTCCACGTGCCACCCCTGGGGCCAGGGGGGAGACGCGTTTGATTCATGAGACTGAGCTCACCGGAGAGGGATAACCCATCCCCACCGAAACCGGGGACCTGCATGGCTTTTAAGACTTGGGAAGAGGTGCCTTGTGTTCTCTCTCCCCAGCGGCTCTGCACGGTCAGGCCGAGTGTCCTCACCTCTTTTAGATAAATAATAACAAGGCGCCGCCGATGAGGACGTGCTCCGTAAACCACGCGACCGACTCGCTGCTGATCAGTACTCCTCGCAGAACCAAAACCGTCACGAGTCACCTGCTTGGGATTACGCTGCCGTTTCCCGAGGTGTCAGGTTCTACGAGATCGAATTGTTTTCGGCAGTTAGCAGATTCTTACACCTCGACACTCCCTGAGCTGTGTGGCGTTCAGGAGGACTATTGCCTAGCCGTGGTTCGGGTCGACGTGGAACTTACCACGCACTCACACCCAGAAGGTTTTACTTTCATGTTATTGCATAAACCACCAGAAGAAGCCACATCTTAATCATCTCCCCAATTGTCCGTCATCCACAACTCTCTTCCTCCTCCGTCTGATTGATTTTTAGATTGAAAAGACAAGCAAACCGACGTTGGGACTTGGATTGTGGCTCATTAAATGCCTCTTGGGATCACAGATGCTCTGCCAAACCTTATTCCCTATACTAGCCTTTTGATGTCTTAAAATTGGGCTGTTTTACCGTTTGGACGTTCGGATAATCCTACGGATAGATCACTCAGGTGACGACCCAAGCCCCGGTGCGTTGATTTTGGAAACGAAGCCGGTGACCGGAGAGCAGCAACTTCACCACCTTCCACAGAAAGAAACAGCAGCTACGGGTCACCTTCAAGGTGTCTTCACGGCGGCGAACGCGGCCCAGGAAGCCGTCGGCCTCAGAGTCCCCAGCCTGGTGGCTCTGTACTCAGGTAGGTGTACAGACAAGGGGCTGGTGGGTGGTGGAGCAGAGCCTCACCTTGAGACCATGCAGAATGTGCCGGCGACAGTCTGGGGGAAACGCCGCAGACCAGCAAGGGGCCGCCTCACCGCTCACCTGCTGGGAGCGAGGGGCGTGGGAAGGAGTCTCGGAAGTCGCCCCTGGGCCTCCCCGTTGCTGTGCTTTCCGAAGATGACAGACAACGTTAAGGATTATAGTAATTTGGTGGTGGTGTGCGGGGGTGGGGGGATGTTTAGGGTAAAAGGAGACCAATTTCCTTTCTAACAAACGTCACACTGAGTCAGGAAACGGGCTACGTGACGTGACGGTTATAAAGGCGGATGCGTAGCAGGGCGCCCTCACCGGGCTCGCTGCGTCTGGACCGGGCGTGGGCGCCTGCAGGAGGTTCGCGGAGGGGGCTCAGCGGGGCTGTGGGGAGTGAACACAGGACGGGAGAGCGCGGGTGGTGGCCGGGGACTTGGGGAGAAATAGAAGACCGTGAGCGGAGGCTTGGAAACGAGAACGGTCCCTTGAATCAAGGTCCCAGGCTTCCGTGGGCGTCTCAAGACAGACGCAGGAAGTGCTGATTCCTCCCCGGTCGAGCTAGCCGCTTAACGCAATCCCAGGCAGACTCCCAGCGGGGCGCTGCAGGGACCCCGACAAGCCGGTCCTCAGAGGGGAAAAGAAACGAAACCTTGGAGCCTCAGGAAGAGTCAACACACGTGGGGAGGAGGGACTCACGTGCCAGAAATCAACATCGATTTTGATGCTATTGAAATGCAGACGCTGCTGATGACGTCAGAGTGCAGAACCGGAACAAGCCCGCACGCACCTGTCGGAGGTTGGACTCGTGACCCAGGGGTCACGGCATTTCATGGGGAGTGGGGAGTAGGAACCAGGTGACCACGGAGCCAGGAAAAGTGACTCCTCGTCTGGAAAAGCTACTGAGCGGGGATTCCTACCGTACACCACACACACAGCAATTCCTGAAGGTCTTGGGCCTCTATGTGTAAAAAAGCAAACACTTTAAAAACCGCTGGCAGGAAATAGAGATGTAGTTTTTATTTGCTCTTTGGAAATGAGGAAGAACTTCTTTAAATAAGACTCAAAACGTGTTGGCCACACACACACACAAAAATTAATGCCTTTGATTATAATATAACTAAAAATTCTGTTCATCATAAGATAACGTCAGGAAGAGAACAGACTATAACTGGAAGAAAATTTTCTCAGTGCGTCAACCGGCATGAATCAGTGTCAGCTAGACATAAAGAATTAAGTCAATTAGGAAATGATCAACAACCCAGTAGGGGGGAAAAAAAAGAGCAAAAAGCTACCAGGCGTTTATTCCAGAGGAGACAGAACACGCGCCCCCAGCGAGGGAATGTGGAGGCTGCTGGCGTCGTGAGTAATCAGAGACGTGCAAATCACGGCTTCTGACTCAGCAGGTCTGGGGGAGCCGAGAGGCCCGGGAGCCGACATTTCTGACGAGTTCCAAGTTCGCAGATGCTGCAGGGTGGAGATGAAGCTTTGATAGCTGCTTGCCTGCAGAATATCTGTTAAAACATAAAGTGTGAAAGCCACCAAAGCTAAACAAAGCATCTCTCCTCAGGCACGTGCACACACACACACACACACATAGCTAACACTATGAAATAGGAACATCAGGAGGGCCATAAACACAAGGTTCAGGATAACGCTCCCGGTGTTGGGGCAGCCAGGGGGATGGATAGAGGCGGGGCCAGCACCTTGATCTGGGACTTCCAGCCTCCAGAACTGTGAGAACATAAATTCCTGGGCACTTTGTTACGCAGCAGCAGCAGCCTGAGCTGACTAATGCACGCTCGTCCCACAGTGGACTAGTGGAATCCTTGCGGTCAGAACACGCATGGGTGTGAGAGTCACGGAGTGAATTCACAACCACGGCTATTTCATCTTCCACGCCCCTCCCCCTCCGTGAGAAGAGCTTGTGATGACAGCACTGAGGTGCGGAGAGCCTATGCCCGAGGTGACACAGGTGACGAGGGTCATGTGGGCACTGGAGCCCAGGTTCTGCCACTGCAGGTCCCGGTCTCTCCACTCTGACAGCCTTGGAGTATTTTCTCAAGACCTGGGAGGAAGGGGCAGGTGCCCGAGGACGAGATGCGCAGAGCCAGGCGGAGGTTCCGGAGACGGTTCTGCTCAAGACCCTGGCGGCCACGGCTTCCGAGGAACAGACCCTGGGGTCTCTATGTCGCATGTTAGAGCTCCCGTGCTGGGCTCCTCGTCCCTCTCCTCCCCACGGCTCATCCCGCAGCCTCTGCTCAGCTCGACCCACACTCCCAGGGGCAGCTCAGCACCGGGGTGATGCCAGGGGCAGCTCAGCACCGGGGTGATGCCAGGGGCAGCTCAGGACCAGGGTGATGCCAGGGGCAGCTCAGCACCGGGCTGATGCCAGGGGCAGCTCAGGACCAGGGTGATGCCAGGGGCAGCTCAGCACCGGGGTGATGCCAGGGGCAGCTCAGCACCGGGCTGATGCCAGGGGCAGCTCAGGACCAGGGTGATGCCAGGGGCAGCTCAGCACCGGGGTGATGCCAGGGGCAGCTCAGCGCCGGGCTGATGCCAGGGGCAGCTCAGGACCAGGGTGATGCCAGGGGCAGCTCAGGACCGGGCTGATGCCAGGGGCAGCTCAGGACCGGGGTGATGCCAGGGGCAGCTCAGGACCGGGCTGATGCCAGGGGCAGCTCAGGACCGGGGTGATGCCAGGGGCAGCTCAGGACCAGGGTGATGCCAGGGGCAGCTCAGGACCAGGGTGATGCCAGGGGCAGCTCAGCACCGGGCTGATGCCAGGGGCAGCTCAGGACCAGGGTGACGCCAGGGGCAGCTCAGGACCGGGCTGACGTCAGGGGCAGCTCAGCGCCGGGCTGATGCCAGGGGCAGCTCAGGACCGGGCAGACACTAGGGGCAGCTCAGGACCGGGCTGATGCCAGGGGCAGCTCAGGACCGGGCTGATGCCAGGGGCAGCTCAGGACCGGGCTGACGTCTGAGTGTGCCCTTGGCTGGCTGACAGCCCGCGCTGACGGTGACGCCACTCCATGCCGGAACACACCCCTTTCTTCTCAAGTGGCAGTCTGCAACACTCCACACTTTCTCTTTCGGACTGGAGCTCCAGACGAGAGTTCACATCTCCTCCAGCGTGTGTTCATTTATTTAGCCGACACTCTGGTTTGAAGTTCCTTCTTGGCTTGGCCTCCTTTCTCGGCAAAGTCACCACCTCAGAGGTCGCTGGGCGGGTCCCAGCCCTGGGAGAGCTGGTGATTAATCAGGAGCGTGTGCGTGTTCCTGTGACCGCACTGACATCCAGCGGCCTCGCTTGTTCCCAGGAGGGCGTCTGTGCGGCCGACGGACGACAGTCCTTCCGCGATGAGTAAACGGGTGTCGTAGACGCTTACGCCTCCACGGAAGTGGAGGTCCTGGGACCATGAGCTGGGCGAGTTTGTCTCTGCAGGACTCACCCCCGGAGTACAAGATCTGCACGGCTCAGATTCCCTTGCCAGGGTAAGTGTCCTCAGGGAACCCCGAGAGGACAGCGGATCCGGGCTCCTGCCGCACGCGGACGGACGGTGTGGAAAGGCATGGTCCTGACAACGCAGAGGACCCCCGGCGGAGGAGCTGCGGGGACGTGCGACTCCGTCAACCACAGAGCCAGGGCTGTGCGTCTGCCGCCGCGCAGTGCAAACTTGGAGGTGCGAAGGCACCATCTGGGCTGCGATGTTGGCGGTTGAGGACCCGTATGTTATGTTAATGCTCTTTTTGTCTGTGAATGTATAGATATGTCATATTAACTAGCGCGTGCACGCGCGCGCCTGTGTGTGGCGTGTGTGTATACTTACATGAACATGGATCCGTGCACTCACACAGAGGTCTCTCTACCCTTCTTTTTTTTTTTTTTTTCTTTTTTAGAGAGGAGAGAGAGAGGGAGAGAGAGGAGAGAGAGACAGAGAGAGAGAAGGGGGGAGGAGCTGGAAGCATCAACTCCCATATGTGCCTTGACCAGGCAAGCCCAGGGTTTTGAACCAGCGACCTCAGCATTTCCAGGTCAATGCTTTATCCACTGCACCACCACAGGTCAGTCACACAGAGGTCTCTTTGGGGCACTCAGCTCTGTCACCTACCCGTCCCTTCTAAAAATGTCGGGTCACTTCTTACCGACCGTGGGGGCTGTCATTATATAATTGTAAGTGCCCGGCTGACGTAGACATAATCAAAGCCAGAGATTTATTTGGGGGGGGGGGGGAGTCTGTTTATAAAATGCTCAGGGTGCAGACCACCCCAGGGCATCCCGATGGTACCGAAAGATGATCAAGGTCAGGCAGGCGAGAGCTGGGCGGGGGCTCCGTCCTCCTCCCCGGGCGGAGCGAGGCTGACCCTGCACATGGCGTCCACAGCCGGGGCGCACACTCACTCAGTCCACAGCTCTTCCCTGTGGACCTCTCAGCGGCCTCCCTGTCCCCCACCCTGATCTGACAAGGGTCAGCCCACACCTGCCCAGCGGCCAGGGTCTCCGGTGGGAGGCCAGTGTCAGGGGCGTCCTGGCCCCCGGGACCCCTTCTGTGGAGACCTGGGTCACGTAAGTGGGTGTTGACTTGCTGGGAACTTTCTCTCCGGGTCACACGGGCGTTCACTTACTTCTGCCATCGCAGCCTCCCTGTCCTGCGCTCACACTGGGGTCACCGTCGGGACAGCAGGGTTACAAGGCTCTTCCGGATTGTGGGGACGTGAAGATAACATCAGATCCACTCAGGAGACACAACCGGTGCTCCTGCAAAACGATGAGATTCGCACGAGGAGGAAGAGAACCATCCATCAATCACTACGGCGCTCTGCACCGGGGTCTTCAAGGAGAGGCGGAACAGAAGAAGCGAAGGAAGACCCCTCGGGCTGCACGTGAGGGGCAGCTCCGCACGGCGATGAGCAGGCCAGGGTCCTGTTGACATATTTAAAATTAAGAGCACGCCAGGAGCCCGGAACCGACTCTGAGGCATTTTATTGAAAGCCGGTGGAAGGTGCACCACACGTCAAGACGTCAAGCAAAGGCTGGCGGAGTTTTTACGGGGGAGGGTCCCACAAACAGTACAACCAAACACACATGGACCCCGCAGCCGGTGGGAGTGACGTCTGCAGCGGTTTCTCCTGCATCGGACCGTGCGTGCTGCTGCTTCTCAGGCCCGGGAGTCCATCCCCGCCCCCCCCCCCCCCGGCCTCGCGGCCACACCCCAGAGCCCAGGCTGCAGTGGGCGGTCAGGAAGCACGCCTGTGGAGAGAAGGCACACTACACCACAGGCTGTCTCGCTGAGAGCGGGGGAAGAGGTGGTCCCAGCCCCCGGCCTGGTGGGAGGGGTGGGCAGTGAGGAGCTGACCACTGGACCCTGAAGTGAGGGACCAGGTCAGAAAGCAACCAGACATGGAGGAGAAACACTTTCTAGATGCCCATAGATGGAAACTATATATATATATATATATATATATATATATATATATATATATACACACACACACACACACATATATATATATACATATATACATATATATATACATATATACATATATATATATATATATATATATGGAAAAAGGCACATGGGTGCTATCGAGGCATGACCCACAGGCAGGTGGACGTGGCTCCCCTGTCTGGAAATGTAAGGTATCCCCTGGAAGGCATAGGGTCTGCAACCACTCAAGAATGACCCATGAAATCAAAGAGGTGCGTCCTTAACCAGAGGTGGGAAGGAGTCCGAGAAACTCAGTAGCAACAGAACGATAACAAGTTGTTAATAAGAGCAGGAAACAATCCCCTGGGTGGCCCGCCCCCGAGGCTGATGTCACCAGACAGGAACTCTTACCAGAACTCTAAGGGAAGGATGCTCAACTTGGAGAAACAGCAGGATTCCCTCCGGCGTCCGGACTGCCCTCGGCCCCGCCCGCAGCCTCTGGACCACGGGCATCTTGTCTCCTCTCTGTCCCTGGACCACGGGCATCTTGTCTCCTCTCTGTCCCTGGACCACGGGCATCTTGTCTCCTCTCTGTCCCTGGACCACGGGCATCTTGTCTCCTCTCTGTCCCTGGACCACGGGCATCTTGTCTCCTCTCTGTCCCTGGACCACGGGCATCTTGTCTCCTCTCTGTCCCTGGACCACGGGCATCTTGTCTCCTCTCTGTCCCTGGACCACGGGCATCTTGTCTCCTCTCTGTCCCTGGACCACGGGCATCTTGTCTCCTCTCTGTCCCTGGACCACGGGCATCTTGTCTCCTCTCTGTCCCTGGACACACAGGACCTGTCTCCTCTCTGTCCCTGGACACACAGGACCTGTCTCCTCTCTGTCCCTGGACACACAGGACCTGTCTCCTCTCTGTCCCTGGACACACAGGACCTGTCTCCTCTCTCTCCCTGGACACACAGGACTTGTCTCCTCTCTGTCCCTGGACACACAGGACCTGTCTCCTCTCTCTCCCTGGACACACAGGACCTGTCTCCTCTCTGTCCCTGGACACACAGGACCTGTCTCCTCTCTCTCCCTGGACACACAGGACCTGTCTCCTCTCTCTCCCTGGACACACATGACTGGTCTCCTCTCTCTCCCTGGACACACAGGACTGGTCTCCTCTCTCTCCCTGGACACACAGGACCTGTCTCCTCTCTCTCCCTGGACACACATGACTGGTCTCCTCTCTGTCCCTGGACACACAGGACTGGTCTCCTCTCTCTCCCTGGACACACAGGACCTGTCTCCTCTCTGTCCCTGGACACACAGGACCTGTCTCCTCTCTCTCCCTGGACACACATGACTGGTCTCCTCTCTCTCCCTGGACACACGTGACTGGTCTCCTCTCTCTCCCTGGACACACAGGACCTGTCTCCTCTCTCTCCCTGGACACACGTGACTGGTCTCCTCTCTCTCCCTGGACACACAGGACCTGTCTCCTCTCTGTCCCTGGACACACAGGACTGGTCTCCTCTCTCTCCCTGGACACACATGACTGGTCTCCTCTCTGTCCCTGGACACACAGGACTGGTCTCCTCTCTCTCCCTGGACACACAGGACCTGTCTCCTCTCTGTCCCTGGACACACAGGACCTGTCTCCTCTCTCTCCCTGGACACACATGACTGGTCTCCTCTCTCTCCCTGGACACACAGGACTGGTCTCCCCTCTGTCCCTGGACACACAGGACTTGTCTCCCCTCTGTCCCTGGACACACGTGACTGGTCTCCTCTCTCTCCCTGGACACACAGGACCTGTCTCCTCTCTCTCCCTGGACACACATGACTGGTCTCCTCTCTCTCCCTGGACACACAGGACCTGTCTCCTCTCTGTCCCTGGACACACAGGACCTGTCTCCTCTCTGTCCCTGGACACACAGGACCTGTCTCCTCTCTGTCCCTGGACACACAGGACTGGTCTCCTCTCTCTCCCTGGACACACAGGACCCCCCCTTGCTTGTCACCTGCGCTGGAGCGCTAGCTTGTGACTGGCTCACCAGCACCGGCTGCCTGGGGCGGAGGTGGGGGCACATCTCAGAACCCGTCTCTCTGGAACGGAGGCGTGGGAACAGCGGGAAGACCACCGCCTGGGTTGCTGGCACGAGAGTGTCCTGATTTCTCTGACCGCCACGTTGATGGCTCTTGTCCTCAGGGGGCGTACAGTGTGCAGGACTTGAAACCGTCCACGGCTTCTGCCCAGGACCGGGCTCTCTCTGTCCTCCTGACGGGAGGTCACGGGTGCCCCTTGTCCAACCAAAAGAAAGCAATTTTTGCATCTGATTACCATGCTCTTTCGTGGAACGGAGACATCCGCGTGCCTTAGACGCAGAACACATGGGCAGCTCCTTCCTTCCGTTATACTCAGCACTGGCTCACTTGACTCTCGGCTTCCTGACCGAATTGGTGCAACCAGCTCTGTCGCCCCAACCCCCCTGGGGACGTGTCTGCTCCTGTCCCCTCCGTCCCCCTCCCTGGCTGTGCTCACACTGCCACGCCCGCCGGGGAGTATTTCATTCATCTTGTACCTCAGAGCCGCACGAATCCCAAGCATGACTTGTTTTGACATACGTGTTTCACGCCTGTCAGGGACAGCTGTGCCCTTGGAAGCAGAGAGCGTCTCGGGAGGGACGACAGACATTCCGAGCAGGATAGTAGGATCTCCCCTCGGAACGGGAGGTGGCACCCCGGAAACCCGGCCGGGGCACAGCTCTCCACCCCCCGTGGGGGAGTTCGAGGCGCTGCTGGCAGACACGATGTCGGCTCAGGGGTTTCCATCTGAATTACAGCCATGCAGCGGCCACCACGAGGGGCCGGGGACACTGAGGTCTTGCCTGCTCGGAGTGCAGGTCCGCGCTCTGCTCACGCGGCTCTGCGTTGTCATTTAGGGACATGTCCGGAGGACTGCCTTACGTTTATCTCAGGGACCTGTTTCCGAACGATGCCGCCTCCTTGTCTGTCTCGATGATTTCATTGGGCTGTAAAATGGAGCCCATTGCTCGGGAGTGTTTAGTGCAGGAGGGGAGGTCCTGGGTGGGTGCTGGATGGGCCCCCGGGGACGGGGACCTGCCATCCTGGGCTTGGCGGGATGGAGGGTCCCTTATCTCCATTGTTCACAGACAACTGTCAGCCGTGACACTTTGTCAACCAGCCTCCCTCCTCCGCTCCCTCTCCCTTCTATCAAATTCCTCTTCTGTGGCTGGCGGGATCTTGTTTTCCTCAGATTCCCCGTTGCCTAGGCAATGAAGCCCGCCCGCCTGGGGCCTGCGGTGATGAGGTGACGATTGCTGTGTCCTCCTGAGCCGCCCGGTGGAGGGGGCCGGGCTGCCACCGGGATTCCTGCGGAGGCTCCTGAAGATTGTCCCCACCCCCCTCTCAAGGGATGGTTGCGGGAGGGACGTGGGCTGGCTGGAGAGCGGGCGGGCAGAGCGGCTTTGTCCTGGGGGACGGCCACGCCGAGGTCCGGGCGCTGCACGCTCATTGCAGCCCACGGAGCTGACTGTGCTCCCTGAGCGGAGGGTGGTCCCGGCGAGACCCGGCCGTCCTCGTCAGCGCCCGCCCGGCTGTGCCTGATGTGTGTGCGCCCTGCGGAGCCACGCCTCCTCGGGTCGTGGGGAAGGGGAGCACGGCCACACGTGCAGGTGGACACCATCGAGTCCAGGGAGGCTCAAGAGAGGGGGTCAGGGGGCAGCGGGGAGCCTCGAAGCCCCGGTGGGACCCTGCGCTGCCCGCCTCACGGGACCTCGTCGGTGCTGCGGCCGTCTGTTCCCACGTTTCCTCCAGATGGAAGCTTCCACCCTGAGCTGTTCACCGCCCGGACTCTCGCGTCCTGGAGCCGGGCCCCTGCCTGTGCTCCTGTCTGCCGCTCGTCCCGGTGTGGAAGGGAAGGCAGGTGGGCTCGGAGGACAGTGCCCCCCGCCCACGTCCCCCCAGCGGCCTGAGCTGGTTCTCCTCCGGGACCCGCCTCACGGCAGCCCCCACCCCAGTCAGGGACCCTGGACAGGTTCTCAAGCTCACCGTGTTCCCTCGCAAATTTCTTGGTTGCTGGAACTTCCCAAGGTCCCGGGTTCCGGTCCAGGATCCCAGCTCCGGTCCAGGCTCCCAGGATCCAGCTCCGGTCCAGACTCCGGTCCAGGCTCCCAGGCCTGAAGTGGCTCCGGTCAATCCTGACGGCAGATTCCGTGGAGAAAGACCTCGGGGAAGCGTCTTGGCAGCGTCTCCGAGCAGCTGGTGTTTCAGACAGGAAAGCAGGAGAGAGGATGGGACATCCCAGTGGCCCGGAGGACTGAGCAGTGTGGCTGGCGGCCGTCCCTCCAGCCTCCCTGCCTGATGCCCCCAGGGCCAGGTGCGGCTCTCTCAGGCACCCTGAGCCTCCCTGACCCTCCCTGAGCCTCCCTGACCCTCCCTGAGCCTCCCTGAGCCTCCCTGAGCCTCCCTGATCCTTCCTGAGCCTCCCTGAGCCTCCCTGACCCTCCCTGAGCCTCCCTGAGCCTCCCTGACCCTCCCTGAGCCTCCCTGACCCTCCCTGACCCTCCCTGAGCCTCCCTGACCCTCCCTGAGCCTCCCTGACCCTCCCTGACCCTCCCTGAGCCTCCCTGAGCCTCCCTGACCCTTCCTGACCCTCCCTGAGCCTCCCTGACCCTCCCTGAGCCTCCCCGAGCCTCCCTGACCCTCCCCGAGCCTCCCCGAGCCTCCCCGAGCCTCCCCGAGCCTCCCTGACCCTCCCTGAGCCTCCCTGAGCCTCCCTGACCCTCCCTGAGCCTCCCTGAGCCTCCCTGAGCCTCCCTGACCCTCCCTGAGCCTCCCTGAGCCTCCCTGACCCTCCCTGAGCCTCCCTGACCCTCCCTGAGCCTCCCTGACCCACCCTGAGCCTCCCTGAGCCTCCCTGAGCGTCCCTGACCCTCCCTGACCCACCCTGAGCCTCCCTGAGCCTCCCTGACCCTCCCTGACCCTCCCTGAGCCTCCCTGAGCCTCCTTGACCCTCCCTGAGCCTCCCTGACCCTCCCTGACCCTCCCTGACCCTCCCTGAGCCTCCCTGACCCTCCCTGAGCCTCCCTGAGCCTCCCTGACCCTCCCTGAGCCTCCCTGACCCTCCCTGAGCCTCCCTGACCCTCCCCGAGCCTCCCTGACCCTCCCTGAGCCTCCCTGAGCCTCCCTGACCCTCCCTGACCCTCCCTGAGCCTCCCTGACCCTCCCTGACCCTCCCTGAGCCTCCCTGACCCTCCCTGAGCCTCCCTGAGCCTCCCTGACCCTCCCTGAGCCTCCCGGGAGACTGGCGGGGGCTGTGGGCACGTGCTGTTGGGACAGGCAAACGGGTGGGGGGAGCAGCAGGTGACACCCAGACTTCCCTCTCTGCACAGACAGACCAGAATGCTTCTCCCGGATGGAACCGCACTTTCTGTCTCGTCCCCAAGGCCCGGCCCTGCCGTCTGAGGACTCGGAAGGGCTCCCCTCAAAGGAGAGGAGGAGAGAGGGGAGCTTGGACCAGAGTTGGCCACCCTGCAAAGCATCCTGCTCACCCCGTGTCCCACCATGTCTCCTGTTCCCTCACCCAGCACCCCGCCCCTCCCACGGGGAGCCATCACCTGAGCCCCACAGAGCACGAGGCACTGGGACCTAGAACTCTGCAGAGGAAGGGGGGGAGGCAGACCCTGGTGGGGGAGACATCTCACTTTATTTTTTATTGTATTTAATTTATAGTCACACACGCGCTGCTTCTCTCTCAGGTCGTTATTTTTTTAATATTTTAATTTATTATTATCATTATTTTAGTTTGACATTCTTTAGCGAGAATGTGACTGTGGAAAGACAATTCTGTTCAAGCGCTTCTGGCTGGGACACGAGGTTTCAGGCCCTGACGTCCTGACGTGGGGACGCAGGCTGAGCGGGAGGTCCCCGTGGAACCGGCTCTGGGCTGGGGCCCCAGGTAGAGCTGCCACCGGGGCTGAGGGGCCCTCAGACGCTCCCTCACGTCTCAGACCCGAGACAGGAAGTGGAACAGCGACAGAGTAAACATTAATCACTGGGGGGGGGTGGCATCGAATCTGGGATCGATCGCTTCCTCTGCGTAAGGTGAGCGGACACTCGGGTGGGAGCAAGGACTCCGCGTCCACACCCCGGCACATTCTTTGCCGTCCTGGAGCGGCATCGCGGTGTGCCCTGGCCCTGCGGTGCTGGGTGACTGGCTCGCCGCCGTGTTAATGCTCTGTGCAGCCGGCTGGCTACAGGGAGCCCAGATTGCACGGCGTCCCTGGCTGTGTCCGTGAGAGAGCTTCCAGGTGAGAGAGAGCGGCGTTCGGGCCCGTGCACCCGATGGGCAGACCACCCTCCCCGCTGGGGGGACCGGGGGAACCACCCACTTTGCCGATGGCCTGGTTCCTGCCTCACGCCCTGAGCTGGGACCTCTCACCTCTGCTTCTGCTGCCCACAGACGGGTTCACAACGTCCGTTTCCCTGCCTGTCAGGCCTCTGGTCTCAGACTGAGCCTCATGCCCGGCTGTCCTGGGTGTCCAGCTTGTGGACGGCAGATGGTGGGACTGTCCGGCCTCCATGACCACGCGAGCCAACCCCTGACACAGTTCCTCCTTTGTGTATCGTCTCCCACTGGTTCCGTTTCTCTGCAGGGCCCTGGCCAATGCACACACACGCTGAGTGGACGCCTGGGATGAGGCAGCGCTTTGCTCTGCGGAGAAACCCTGGGGACACCACGAGGCTGCCACCTCGCTGAAGGCTGAGCAATGCCACACCCTCCGCTAAGAAGCCACAGGCGTCACCACTGCCCCTTGTGAGAACAGGGAAAGCATTTTGTGATGTTCTTAGTGCAGCCAGCGCTTCCCAGACTTGACATGCGTCACAGCTCCTGAGGAGTCCCCCCCAGCCCCGAGGTGCCCAGGTGTACTGGCTCGGAATGTCCGGTCCCAGATCTAAGAGGCCTCAGGATAAGGGGTCCGGGCCAACGGCACAGTTCACATGACCCCCACCCTCTCTATCTCTTCCGTGCAACACGGTATTTGAGATCACATGTTTGAGTTACACGTGCATTTTCAGTCTCTATAGTGGTGTGTTCACACTACGTTCCAAACACTGCGCCTGTGACACACATATGTGCGTGTGTATGAGTTCTGCAGACGTAAAGGGCATATGGCACACAACTGACATATGACAACCAGGTATGCAGCACCCTTTAGCGTGACGTCCGTACGACAAATTGATTTTCCCAGGATGTCTCCACCGATGCCTGTGGGACGTGACAAATCAAATTGCACACTAAGCCTTCCCCCTTTGAGTGTGTTGTGGTCGACCTGCATTAAGACACCGACCCCGCTTGTAAGCTGTTTCCGCCTTTATTGTACACATTCCGCTGAAACCTGTTTCAGCTTCCGCGCTAGACAGCAGCACACGTTCAATCTGCTGTGGAAACATTGTTTCATCACTGTCTTCCCCTCTAGGCAATTTGCAGACCCGTAAATCCAGCCCTGGTTTGTAACATCTGCCACTCCCTGTGGTGTAAATCCTCCTGCCGCCCTGGCTGATGTGGAGCCTGTGATGAGCAGGGTGTGGAGTTGGGCGGAGGGGCACCACCGCTCACCCCGCCCCGCTGCCCCATCTCGTACACCCGGGGCGTGAGTGCCCTCCACAGTGAAGGAATTGTAAAGTGTGGTATCAGCATCAGGACGTGGCGGGGGTGGGGGGTGGGGAGTCTCGCGTATTTATTACATTTTAAAATATAATGTATTTCATTGAGCGTTTATGTCATTTAAATTGAATGGTGGTTACGTTGAGCAACAAGCTTGCCAAAATGCTGAAACTGTAACAAACAGCTTTTGCTGCTGTTTTCTTTTTCTTCCCTCCTTTCTTTTTTTCATGACGGGTGAATTTGTCTTTGCTGAGCAGAGACTGCGGTACCCGGCCCGCGGCTGCCGGCGGAAGCCCCCCGGGGAACGCCGTGTCTGCGTGTCTGGGTCCTGGACCAGAAGGAAGCAGGGAGCTGGACCAGAAGCCGCTTTGGTTTGTGACCAGGACATCCAAATGCCACACCGTGTAGAAAACAGGTTCTGAACCTTATCGTCCTGGTCGTTTCCGATCCCAGTCAGAAAGCTGCCGCGTCGGGTGGAGGGGGTGCCGGCCGGGCAGGGACATGCGTGACTTTCCACCACCCACCGCTGTCCGCCGCTCCGGCCTGAGGGACCGAGGGCCACCCCCCCCAACACTGAGACTGCGCTCAGATAGCGGCCAAGAGCGTCTCCCCCTTCCAGATGCGTGGCCCGCTGTGACGGGAGGCGGTGGGTGTGAGCGACACAGCCCCCTCCTCCCCGGATGCGTGGCCCGCTGCGCGGGAGGCGGTGGGTGGGGGCGACACAGCCTTCTCCTCCCCGGCTCCACGCGTGCCCTCTGCTCACGTCTCCCCCTTCCGGATGCGTGGCCCGCTGCGCGGGAGGCGGTGGGTGGGGGCGACACAGCCCCCTCCTCCCCGGTTCCGCGCATGCCCTCTGCTCACGTCTCCCCCTTTCTCGCAGGCGTTCCCCAAGAGTCTGTAACAGCTGTGTCTGGATTTTCCAACGAGGCCAAGGCGGGAGACTGAAAACGGAAGTCCTTTATCTCCTCTTGACCTGCTTTGCGAAGGCAGCAAGGCCCAGGGAGACCTTCTGCTTCTGCTGATGTGAAACAAACCCCCAGCTTCTGGGCCGTCACTTTAGAGGTCGTCATCGCCGTTGGGGTGTCTGGGACGTAACGGCAGAGCAGGTGACCAGCGGCTCCCCCAGGGCCTGACGGGGGCGGGCTTCTTCGTGGGGTGCCCCAGGGCTGGAATGAAAGCCCACCTCGATAGGGGAGTGACTCTGCACTTTCACCTGCAATTCCAGCTGCAGACGTGACTCACCTGGTGCAAACAGAACTGTGTGCTCGTAGAAGAGTGGTGTGGTTGACTTGCAGGGTATCAATTTGTCGTGATGGTCACAGGTGTCTTCTTCACCCGGGACACCTCATTCCCAGCGCCGGGGTTTTAGGGAGAGCCAATTCTCAGCTCACGGCTATCTGGAACCCCAGGTGGGAGGGAAGGCGCCAGGCGTTCTGAGAGTCTGACCTCTGTCTGCCCTTTGGCCAGTACAGACCTCCAAGCCCCTTCCACCCGCTTCTGAGGGTCTGGGCCCCGGGGACACCTGTTACCCCAGGCTGTGTGCACTGAGCTGCTTCACGGCACCTCACAGTCAGATAATAACGTCATGGACCAGGGCTCGGCTTTCCTCACCTAAGTTGTAGTGTGGACCCAAAGAAACGGGTTTCTTAGGCTCGGGAAGTACCTGAGCCCGTGAGCCCCACACCACCCTGCCATCGCCTGGACGGGTCCCGTCAGAATGCCTTGTCTCGCCGGGTGCACAGCTCGGTTGGTTACAGCATCGTCCCGAAGCACAGAGGTTGCCAGTTCAATCCCCGGTCAGGGCACAGACAGGAACACACGGATGTCCTCTGTCTCTTTCTCTCCTTTTCTCTCTCTCTCTAAAACCAACGAAACAAACAATAAGAAGAAAAGAAGAAAGAAAAGAAATGCTTTGTCTCACAAGCCCAGTTCTGACGTCCACCTGTTTCCATTCCAGACGGCGACATCCCTGGCCGACTCTCCTGCTTCCTGGAGCTGGGAGACTCGACTTCCCGGGTCAAGGTCACGGTTCTCTCTCCGTGCCGCCCACACCCGGGACCGAGGGCTGCCGTGCTGAGTATGCAGCAGTTGACGGTCAGTCTCTGAGTCCTTTCTCGTAGAGCCTGCAGGCCGCCCGAGGTCACGAGGGGGAAGAGCTGTCTCCACCCCCTGCCCCTTCCCTCCAGGGCTGTTCTGTAGCCAGTGAAGGAACCTGAGAACCCCTCGCCGCTGGCTGTCCTGCACGCCCAACGCGCAGTGAATGTTCAGGGCGGGGCTGCGCAGGTGGTGAGCACCTGGACCGTGGTGACGGCGTCACCGGTGTCTGCATAGGTCCGAACTCACTGAGAAGCACACACGACATGGGTGCAATGTTTTACACCGACTCTAACTCAGGCAAGCTCAGACCAGCAACAAACCAGTCCGTGAACAATAAAAGAAGGAAACCCCGTCTTCCACGAGCCTCCTGCTCCCCTGCCCGCTCCCGCCTCGCCACCTCCAGTGTCCCTTTCTGAGCGCGTCCGTGCCAGGACACGTCACGATTGGAGACGTGGGAGAAGCGTCCCCGAGGAGAGGAGAACCGGAGATGCGCTCTCAGCCGCTGCGGTGAGCGTCCCCGCGGGGACGGTCCTTACACGGGACTGGACGGTCCAGCGGACCGCCGGGCAGAGGGTCAGTGGACTCAGCCGCTGCGGTGAGCGCCCCCGCGGGGACGGTCCTTACACGGGACTGGACGGTCCGGCGGACCGCCGGGCAGAGGGTCAGTGGACTCAGCCGCTGCGGTTAGCGTCCCCGCGGGGACGGTCCTTACACGGGACTGGACAGTCCGGCGGACCGCCGGGCAGAGGGTCAGTGGACTCAGCCGCTGCGGTGAGCGTCCCCGCGGGGACGGTCCTTACACGGGACTGGACGGTCCGGCGGACCGCCGGGCAGAGGGTCAGTGGACTCAGCCGCTGCGGTGAGCGCCCCCGCGGGGACGGTCCTTACACGGGGCGGGACTCAGCCGCTGCGGTGAGCGTCCCCGCGGGGACGGTCCTTACACGGGACTGGACGGTCCGGTGGACCGCCGGGCAGAGGGTCAGCGGTCACCAGACTCATCCGTCACCCCAGAGGTAGGGAGTCGGAAGCCAGGCTGTGAACATGCTTGAAGAGAAAGTAAACGAGTTCTGTGATGGAGGAAGCTGACTTCAGGTCGCGTCCACAGTGGCGAGCCCTCCACGTGGGGGACGCGCTGGTCACCCAGCCCCGCCCAGCAGCACGAGGGGAGGAAGGCGGGAGCCCACCTCGCAGCGTGGGACCTCTCTGGCCCTGCAGGGACCGGGACACCCCCCCAGCAGTGCTCACAGGTGAGAGAGGGGGTCACCAGGGCTGCTGCTGTGACAATGGGGAAGGTCGAGAGGCCAGCGTGTTGGGACTGACCTCTGTGAGACGTAGCTTCATCTCCACGTGTGGTGTCACTGGACTCCAGTGCCAGCTCTTCTGTACAAGTGAAGAGCTGCATCCCAGAGGGGTCAGAGCTTCCCTGACCCGGCCCCGTTCCAACACCTGTCACCCCATTCACAGCGAGGGAGCTGAGGCCAGGCACTTGGCTTCATGTTGAAACCTACAAGCCTAATGGGTCCCTGAGCTGGACCCAGAGCCACAGGCCCGTGTCCCCCCATAACAGCCTCAGAAGAGGGTCCTGACCCGGGGCTGTCGGGACAGAAAGCAGCCCGGGCCCTGGCAGGCGGAGGCTTCAGGCACAACAGCAAATGCTGAGCACGTTAGACCAGACGGCACCGGGCCACAGCCTCACCCTCTCCCCTGTTTCAATCCGACGCCATAAGCATTTATCAGACGCCCCCTGGGTGTGGAGCCCTGGGCGGGCACCTCTCCGCTGAGATGCCTCCCCCCTCCCCCCGGGTGGCTGTGCTCACCAAGGTCCCCGGGATGCCATGAGACGGCTTGTTCTTTCTAACTGTGACACAGGCACAAATCAAAAGTCACTTTGCTCTACAGCGAGCGGCCACGAAGGGGGGACTCCAGCTGGGTAATGACTAGCTTGACATTTTAAATGAGGAAAATAAGATGAGAAAGGTTCCCGTCTGTCAGCCCCCTGCGCTGCGTGTGGCCTCACGGGAAGCTGCAGGGAGGCGAGGGCAGCCCAGCCCCACCCACCGGCCCCCTCCACGCCCCCCCAGCACGCACTCCTTCCCAGCCCCCTGCAGCCCCTCTCCGCGGCCCCTCCTCCTGAGCCCCGAGGGGCGGAGGAGGCTGGGGGATCCGGACACCACCCTGGGGGGAGACTTGGGGGTCTCAACCCACCAACAGCTGACCCAACCCAGCTGCCCAAGAGATGAAGGGGTCTGTCTGGACTGAGACAGCTGCGGTCCGCACGGTGAAAGCAGGAAGGGGAAGCCACCGCTGTCCTGAGGGACGTGTCCAGGACCACGTGTTCTCAGCCTGCTGTGACCCTCTTTTCACGTGTCACCAACATGGCTGTGGGTCGGGACCTGCAGGCTGGACTCACTTCCTACCTGGCACGGCTGCAGAGGGGAGGTGAGCCTGTGCCGTGCTGAGTGTCACTGAGACGTGAGGACACTGAGCGTGAGGACAGGGCCAGAGCTCTCCTTTACGAGGCTGACGGATGGCACCCAGGGACCTCCCAGGCTCTCTCGCCAAGAGCAGCAGCACAGCACGTCCGGTCACAACAAAATGACGTC
The DNA here is from genome assembly GCF_036850995.1 of Saccopteryx leptura. NCBI lineage: Eukaryota > Metazoa > Chordata > Mammalia > Chiroptera > Emballonuridae > Saccopteryx > Saccopteryx leptura. The sequence goes on along the minus strand of NC_089505.1, from coordinate 5,313,721 downwards.
ATGTGAAAGAAAGACAGGACAATCCCAGGTGTGAGGAAATGCCCCACAGGTGGGTGCTGAGTGCAGCTCGGAACTCTGAGGTGAAACTGATGGGCGGAGCCCGCCTTTCCTGGGAGACAGTTCCGTCTCTTCCCTGAGCCCGTGATGCTTCAGGAAACCTAGGACATGGACGGAGCAAAGGGAGCACTGGGCGGGTTTCTGAGTATTCTGAGAGCAAAAGCATTTGTGGAGAAGCAAGGACACACAGAAGTGGTGTCAGGTGGGAGCACTCTGCCCATCCCAGCTCTGTCAACCCAGCTCTGCCATCCCAGCTCTGCCATCCCAGCTCCCTCATCCCAGCTCTACCATCCCAGCTCTGCCATCCCAGCTCCATCACCCCAGCTCCGCCATCCAAGCTCTGCCCATCCCAGCTCCATCGTCCCAGATCTGCCATCCCAGCTCCACCATTTGGCTCCGCCATCCCAGCTTCATCATCCCAGCTCACCATCCCAGCTCCATCATCCCAGCTCTACCATTTGGCTCCGCCATCCCAGCTTCATCATCCCAGCTCACCATCCCAGCTCCATCATCCCAGCTCTACCATTCGGCTCTGCCATCCCAGCTCCATCATCCCAGCTCCCTCACTTCAGCTCCCTCATCCCAGCTCCGTCATCCCAGCTCTATATGTTTTTGTTGGTCACTTCCTTTGGGCCACCATTTCTCATCTGCAGAGAGGTAATGCAGTGGGATTGTCTCAGGACCTGCAGAATGAAGGTCCTGTCCCAAGAACAAGCGTCTCTCATGACCACACTTCAGCGAACTTTTGAACCTGGACCTCATTGGCACAGTGGGGGTGACCCACAGGCACAGTGTGACCCCGGCCACCACTGGGGAGGTCCCTAAGTGCTCCTTGCTGCCCTGCAGGGGAGAACAAACGGGGCTGATCATGAACAGCTGGTGAGGAGCCCCCGCCCCCTGTCCACCTTTGAAGTGTGAATGCGGTCAGCGTGGTGCCATTTGGCATGTAACGAAGGTTAGTGGGAGTTTTACGAGCACCCAGATGGCTGCGTTTGGCCTCGAGGAGCATGGAGGTTTGACCATCACAGAGAATAGCAGGAAAAAACACACCAGCAGCGATGTGTGGTGGCCGCACAGGGCTACTCGGCTCCTCCGCCAGGACACACATCTCTTCATCAGTTGGACAACACGCTGACCTCAGGTCGTCTGCTGAGAGCTGCAGGTTTCTCAGCAAATATGTTGAGTGAGCCATTTTACCCCCTTTCCCAGGCATGGGGGTAGTGGGTGGGGGAATGATGTGGACATGACCGCTGTCACAGACTGTGAGATTAAAGCTCTCCAGATGTGTCTTTGAAGGAACAGCACATGGTGGGTGTTGGCCACACCTGTACAGCCCAGTTCAGGCGGTCACCCAACGACTCAGGTGAACATTTCTTCTTCTTCTTTTTCTTCTTTTCCTCCTCCTCCTCCTCCTCCTCCTGCTCTTCCTCCTCCTCCTCTTCCTCTTCCTCCTCCTCCCCCTCCTCCTCCCTCCTTCTCCTCTTCCTCCTTTTCCTCCTCCTCCTCTTCTTCCTCCTCCTCCTACTCCTCCTCCCTCATTCTCCTCTTTCTCCTCTTCCTCCTTTTCCTCCTTCTCCTCCTCCTCCTCCTCCTCCTTCTTCTTCTTTGCCTTCAGAAGCTATAGGGCATAGTTAAATTTCAGAGAATCTAGAATTCAGCTAACCCAGACCCCTACTTTCTGTTCCGACTAAGGTTCCAGCCTCCATTTCTGGGCACTGCTCATCAAAGCTCACACATTTTGGTCCTTATGATTCAGAGCCATTCAAATAGTTTCCACAGAGCCCTGTATCTGACTCCCAGAACAGAGCAGTGGGGAGGAAAAGCACATCAGACCCCTGTGGTTCCAACCAGTCTCTCTCTTTTCATAGAGAAACGGAAGGTGAAAGATAGATAGATATTATAGACAGATAGATGAGACCACCAGTTCCCTAGTCATTCCACTAAATCTCCCTCTACTTGGAGGTAGAAGGTAGACAGACACAAATAGAGCATACGTAAATGTACATAGGACCATGTGAGTGCTCATCTTTGAGTGTTTATCTCTGTGCATGTATTATGCAAGAAATGTGTTCGGGGCAGAATGCTAGTTTTGGTAAAACTCCCAAAAGCCTTTGCCAAAGGTTCTCTCCAAACGAGCCACGGGCCAAAGTGGGAAACCCTTTTCTTAGACTCCTGCTCTTTAGCTCCGGTTTTCTAACAATTTCTATGACCACTGCAGGCGTCAAGCACTGGTCACCTTCAGAATTAAAGTGTTATGACAAAAATTTATCATTGTCAAGAGTATTTATGTTTAACAGAAATTACTAATTTAAGGCCCATGGTAGAAGTTTCAAACTTATTACACATATATTTTCTTATATCCGTCTATTCAAACATTCATCCATCCGTCCATCCGTCCATCCGTCCGTCTGTCCATCCACCTACATCCATCCTTCAATTCAATAAGTATCGTGTTTACTGAGCTGCTGTTTTGTGGTAGGAGCTCTTCTAGGTACAGTAGCAAAAGCTTCTGCCTTTATGGAGAGCTCACGCGGGAACTCTCATATACATACATACACACACACACACACACACACATATATAAAAGCAGCTTGCAGAGCATTTTACATTCACTGGTTCCTGAGAACGTCACAACCAATCTGGGAGGGGGCTATTCCTTTCTGGAGTGCATTCCTTCCTTCCTCATTCAGTCTTTCCTAAAACTGTTGAAGGTCTATGGCAGGGGTCCCCAAACTTTTTACACAGGGGGCCAGTTCACTGTCCCTCAGACCGTTGGAGGGCCGCCACATACAGTACTCCTCTCACTGACCGCCAATGAAAGAGGTGCCCCTTCTAGAATTGTGGTGGGGGGCCGGATTAATGACCTCAGGGGGCCTCATGCTGCCCACGGGCTATAGTTTGGGGACACCTGGATATGGTATAAGTACTAGTACAGTGGTAGTCAACCTGGCCCCTACCGCCCACTAGTGGCATTCCAGCTTTCATGATTTATCAGTCAGCACTTGTCATGATAATGCTAGCTAACAAACGACCCCCAAACTGGGTGGATTGCAAGAATAGGCGTTGCATTTCACTCTGTGGGTGTCTGGGTCAGCCGTGGCTCAACGGGTCTACAGTCGGCTTGGCTCCCGGCTGTGAGTCCAGGTCCAGTTCGCCCCATGTGTACTTCTGGGGCGGCCAATGGGGTGTGTTCATCTCACAGCAAAGCATCGAGCGGGCAGAGGGAGTTAGCCGGAGACACAGGACCAGCCACCAAAGCCTCCGGCCAGAGCTGGCACACCGACACTCGACACTCTGCCCAAGTCACTGGCTCAGCTGGAGCCCCACGCTCAAGGCACATATAAGGAACAATCTATGAACAACTTCGGTGCTGCAGCTATGAGTTGATGCTTCTCCTCTCTCTCTCTCTTGCTAAGAAAGGAAAAGGGAACAGTGGATTTGATGGATTTCTGGTACCCCACAGCTCGTCCGCAGGGTAGTGTGGCAGGAACAGGAGTGAGTACAAGAGGCCGGAGATTTCAATGTCCTCGTTCACTGCAGGGCACTGGAATCCCGCAGGGAAGCCCAGGGATGCCAGCCGTGTCCCCTCAGGCTGCGCTCCTTCGGACGGACCAGGGCTGCTGTCAGGAGACAGTAACTTCGAAACGCAGTGTGGCCGCGAGGGAGCTAGACAATGTTTCCCTCCAGGGGGCACTCTGATAGGCTGGGCGTCCGGGCCCCCGGGAGAGAGAGCCCCTGCCAGCTGAGGGTCTTCCCTCCCGACCCCAGCCCCCTTTCTGTCTCCCTCTCCTCGCTCTTTCTTTTCTTTCTTTCTTAACATTCTTTTTTTTTTTTTTTTTTTGTATTTTTCCGAAGCTGGAAACGGGGAGGCAGTCAGACAGACTCCCGCATGCGCCCAACTGGATCCACCCAGCATGCTCACGAGGGGGCGATGCTCTGCCCATCCGGGGTGTCGCTCTGTTGTGACCAGAGCCATTCTAGCGCCTGAGGCAGAGGCCATGGAGCCATCCCCAGCGCCCGGGCCAACTTTGCTCCAATGGAGCCTTGGCTGCGGGAGGGGAAGAGACACAGAGAGGAAGGAGAGGGGGAGGGGTGGAGAAGCAGATGGGCGCTTCTCCTGTGTGCCCTGGCCGGGAATCGAACCCAGGACTTCCGCATGCCAGGCTGACGCTCTACCTCTGAGCCAACCAGCCAGGGCCTCTTTCTTAACATTCTTATTGCGTGCATTGGGGTGACATTGGTTAATACAATAGTACAGGTTTTGTGAGCAGCATTCTCTAATCCATTCCCTGTACATTGAACTGTGGGTCCAGTACCCCCCATCAAGTCTCCTTCCGCCTCTCCTTGCTCACGACGGAGAGGCAGGACAGGGTCTCCAACTGGACATCATTATCAGTCCAGCCAGCGTCCGGCTGTCTCCACCCATGATCACATTCAACCTGGCTTCCCTGTCTCTCCCCCCCCTCCTCGGCCCTGTGCCCGGGGGCTGCACCCCTCACACGTGTCAAGGACCTTTTCTGTTCTGCTCGTTGTGGGCAGCCTGGGAAAGCACCTTTGAGCGGAGATGCATTCCGGCCGAGGAGTGAGGTCCGACCCATCCACCCTCCAGGCAACGGCTCAGCTCCAGACGGGACGCTGCAACCCGGCCTCGGAAACTGCAGCCGGCCTCCAGAGCGCGTCAGGACCAGGTCTGTTCGGAGTGGCGAGCTTGGGCGCGGGCGGGGCCCCAATGTGCGGCTTCCCGGGTCGGGCCTGCGGGCAGCAGGTGGCATCTTCCCAGTTCCGCTCCTGGGCAATCTCTTCTGCTCTTTACGCAAGCTGCCCTTCAGCGTGATTTCAGAAGACATGCTGATTACCTGACATAATTATAGGTTTGGAGTCATTTCTTTTTTAAGAAGAAAAAGAAAACCGGTAAACCTTTCGTCATTCCCATTTCAACTCCCTCCGCTGACAGGCTGGCTTTTCCCTCGTGGATGAACCCCGACCTGATCATTTTAAGGGGTCACATTCCAGACTTACCGGGTGTCCTTGGAGGTCAGCAAATGCTCCGACTTACAATTTCGCTTTTTCATTAGAAGGCTTGTAATGACCTACCCGAGCAGGGTGACGGCCACGTAAGGGGCGGGGTGTAAAGCCAGCAGCCACGGCCAGGGCCACCATCAGAGCAGCCGCCTGGCCCATGCAGGCTCGTATTGGATTCGGACAGTCGGTAAAGAAACAACGGAGCCAAAAACTGATGGGCCATAGTCTTTAATTCTAGCTTGCACCTGGCGGGCAAGTAAAAATACACACTGGGCTCCAAAACCCAGTCACATTCAGTGCTCACAAAGCCACTGACTTATCCGAGTTTCCTAGAATCAAAGATTTCTAGCTCACCTCTGTTCCCCATCTGCTTCTCCTCTGTAATGCTAATCTCAGGAACCAAGTGCCCAAACTCCCGTTTTGCCCCCACTTTATACTGTAGCTTCACAACCTCTAATCCAATATACAAAGTAGGGAAGTCTCTAATACAAACTCACTTCTCTGAGGCATGATTGGATTGTACTGCCCTACATCAAAAAGGGTGGGAAAGGCTTAATCCCAAAACCAAGCCCCAGGCTACAAGGATTCTCAACACACATTAATATCACCTGGGCGACGGCCTCACGTAGGCAGCACTATTTTTAACAAAGTGAGCATAATATATTTTATCCGCCCAACAGAGCATAATACATTTTATCTGCCCAACACGGGGGCGGAAGAGAAACTTTGCGAATGCACTTTTACTTTTGGCCAAAGACACTCTGTACACCTGTACAACCAATTCCCTCTGTTATCAAAAGTTTGATTAACTTATCGGGCACGATTATGAAGTCAGACCAGTTCTGACCCCTCCTAAAATGGCAAGACTCCGGTGGGTTCACCTTCTTCCGTGGTTTTATCACCAATCATGCCGTTTTGACGGTTCTGTGATTTTAAGGCTGGGGCTATGACTAAAGTAAACCACAATGTGGTGGGGGGGGGGGGGCCGGGCTGCGTAAGCTTTGATGTTCCGATACAATGAGGCAGTGTAAACACTTCCATAATGGATTGGCTTCCGTTTCAAAGTAACCAAATGAATCCTTCCTTGAGAATTCAGAGTCCTGTGCAACAAAGAGCCCCAGGTACCTAAAACGGACCCAGAAGGGCGATGGGGATGTTCCCGTGTGAAGAACAACACTCAACCCGTCCCAGGTGGGGGACGTTGTGTGATACTTTAAACCAAGGCCAGTTAGTCTGGGGCTCCAGTTCCTAGCGCTCTAACCCAGTTTATCCGCAAAACAGAGAGATGCGGAGATGCACGTGGCACCATCAGTTCTCCTTCATCTTTTTTTTTTTTTTTTTTTCCAAGAGGTGATCCCACTCAGAACCGACAGAGCCAGGAAGTCTGCAGCTGAGTTTTCATGGAAGGTGAATGGTTGGAAGCGTGTTCACGGATTCGTTGCCACTCCTGATGTGAGCTGGATTTGGTGGCTTGCTTTCAGGAGGCACACTACAACGGAAGTAACCACGTCGCTTCCTGAACAAGCCCGAGAGGCATTTGGCTCCATCCTCGCTCTGTCGGGGAGCACTCACTCTGGGCTGAGCTGGCGCCATGTCAGGAAGACACCCCAGCAGCACCGTGGAGGGGCCGGTGTGGTCAGGAATGGGGGCCTCCCACCAACAGCCAGTGAAGAACTGGGGTCTCCGGCCGATACCCTTGCCAGTGCATCATCGAGGAGGTAGGTCCTGCCCGCTGCCCTGGTCAGACCCTCAGCTGACTGCAGCCCCACCCGGCACCTTGCCGGCCACCTCGGCAGGGACACAGAGAACCACGCCAAAGTCCTGACCGCAGGTGCTGAGATAGTAGATGCTTACTGTTCTAAGCTGCGAAGCGTGGGGCCAGCTTGTTACGCAGCGGCGGGTGATGGATACAGCGGCAGCAGGAGCAAAGGTTTTCTTTGACCCTTCTCCCCGATTCCACAGAGAAACATGCCAGGCGTGTGGAACGAGGTGCGAGCGGAGTGCTGTACGCAGGTCTAAGGTCTTGAGGGTTGAGTTCCCGGAAGTTTTGCCACAAGAGCACCTCCCTTGGGTCCACACATATCACTTCCACATTCATAAATCTTCCTCATTCTGTATTAACGTTGGAGATGGCAGAATCTGACAGTGAAAACCAGATCTAGACTATACAGGCTGATGGGGTGACAACTGTGTTTTCCTTCAAGATTTCAGGGGTAGACCCTTTAACTAGATGATAATGGAAGCCATCAGGCAGGCTGAGATATCTCTGCTATGAATAATTCCCTTCCTTAATATTGCTCAAAATTAAGGTTGTGATTCATTGCAAAGAGCCGTCCAAAGAAGACACGATGATTGATGAGTCTGAAATGACTATCAAATACTTACACTTATTCTAAAAGCCTTTTACAGTGAAAATGACAGCAACATGCATTTTCTTTTACAGTCTGAGATGCTGATATACAGCACTGTGGTAAAGTACTGAAATAGCAGCACTTTGGTGAGCATATTATAATTTGCCACTATTCCAGAAAATTAAAATCTGAATTATTTACACTTTAGTATCAAGATCATTGACTCAAGTATTAAAGTTTATGTAGAAAAAGATGAACTGATATGCAGTCTTGTCGGTTTACTCTGGACAATTCTGCACAAACACAAAAATGCTGCTCTCACAATAAGAGCACCATTGATAACTTTTGTGAAATGTGCCAAATAATATGTCATTTCAACTTTTTGTAGATGATCAAATTTCCTCGATTTCATTTATAATTTCAGTGGTCTGTTTTTCACATAGTCATTTTTGTTTGTGTACCAATAATATTAACTGACAATATGTAAATGTCTTAAAATAATGGAATAATAAGAATAAAATGTTTGTTATTTCTATTGTCTTTTAATTAATGTTTTTAATAATTTAAAAGCAAAATAAAAAATTTTCAACCACATTTTGTGACATAGACCAAGATAACCTGCGTGGTCGTTCCCCCCCCCCCCCCTCCCCCGGTACAGCAAGAAACTCGCAAGTGTGTCCTTCGAGAAATGAGGTGTGATCGGAAGAGGCACTTTGCCTGCAATTGAGATGCACTTTCACTAGGGGGTTCTGTAGTCCCCCTTCCCGCAGGCTCTGGGGCCACAAGGAGACTCATGGCGTTCCTGTCCAACTTTGCTTTTTCAGTAAAAATATCTCTCAGGAATTTGAAGTTACTTCTGATGCTGCCAGGTTTAAAAGAATGACAAACTTTATGTCTGCTTGTTCTCTGAGCAGTGACCCCAGTAGACTCCCAGCTTCTGAACTGCTTCTTTGCTGGTCTCAGCTGGCTTTCTAGAACACAGCTGGAAACCTCACATGAGAAGATCAGTGAACCCTTTTTTTTTTTGTAGTGACATTATGGGGTTTCTGCACAGGACGCTGGAGCCCAGGGAAATCTGCCCGCGGACCGCTCTGAGCACTGCAGCCCTGGGGGGCGGGGCGGGGCGGGGCTTGGGGAGTCTGTTGTGGGCACTGCCCGCTGTCCTCTGTGGCTGTGAGGAAGGGAAGGGAGGGGCCTTCAGCCAGACCTCACTTCTGATGAGGTCACTTGATGCTTGTTGCATACTGAAGCCGGGGGTCCCAGACAGGTTACCCGTTTTTGTTTGTTTGTTTGTTTGGTTTTGGTGGGGGTTTTTTGTATTTTTCTGAAGCTGGAAACGGGGAGAGACAGTCAGACAAACTCCCGCATGCGCCCGACCGGGATCCACCCGGCATGCCCACCAGGGGCGACGCTCTGCCACAACCAGAGCCACTCTAGCGCCTGGGGCAGAGGCCAAGGAGCCATCCCCAGCGCCCGGGCCATCTTTGCTCCAGTGGAGCCTTGGCTGCGGGAGGGGAAGAGAGAGACAGAGGGGAAGGAGGGGGGGGGAGAGGTGGAGAAGCAGATGGGCGCTTCTCCTGTGTGCCCTGGCCGGGAATCGAACCCGGGTCCTCCGCACGCCAGGCTGACGCTCTACCGCTGAGCCAACCGGCCAGGGTCCAGGTCACCCGTTTTAAGATGATAGAGGGAGAGAGCAGACTTCCCTGCAAAGTACCGTTAGCTAAGGGAGGTGAGATTCTCTGCCTCAGAATGTATACTGTCATGTTCTGCTAAGTCTCTTTCAGCCCCAGGAAATGAGAAGGAACATGAAAAGCCCCGAGCAGTCCTGGTTCTAGCAAGATCTCTCCTACCTGAGGGCAGTGGCCGGGGGGCCCCCAGGGCAGCCCCCGGGACTGAGTGTCTCGGAGAAGTCACTTAGCTCCCGGGCTTACAGAGGACGTTCTGATAACTGAATCCACAGCATGTAGAAAGCACCTGATACTGACTGCGTTTGCATAGAAACTGCTGGTTCCCTATGTCTGTTCCTTGTGGCCTCCGTTTTCTCTGTAATACCTAAGGATTGGGCCGTCGGTGGTGTCTCAAGCTTTGCACGAAAGCCGGCTGCCTGCACCTCACCCAGGCCCCCTCTGCCTCTCCCAGGGAGGACCCGGGCAGCCTCTCCCTGCCCCTCCCTTTACAAAGACTCCCTGTTTAAACACAAAAACGTGTGCCTTCCTGGCTGCCTCGGGCATTTTCCCAGCGCCACGTGCACGCCCCTCTCAGGCACGGGAACACGTGTGACGCGGGTGACAGCCACGCAGGAAGTCCTTGAATGTTTCTGAGCTTACACGTGGCCTCGCTTCATCCGTCACACGCTACGTGGGACCCTCGCCCGCCTCCCCCACCCCCGGGGGCTGCCCACCGCCCCTGGCAGCAGAATCCTCTCCCTTCCCGAGGAGGGTCCCCTGAGGGCCTCTCTCCCTTTTCATTCTCTCTCTCTCTCTCTCTCTCTCTCTCTCTCTCTCTCTCTTTCTCTCTCTCTCGGACCACATGTTCATCTCAGTGCCTGTCAACCGGTGTGGCGTCGCCCCCTAGGGGACGTCTTCCCCGCAGTCACAGTCACCAGTCACTGTGGCGACCAGGAGAAGGGTGCCGTGTACCGGGAAGCCTGGCGTCTAAGTCGGCTCCCGGCGAGCGCAGGTCTGCACACATGGTCTCAGCATGCGCTGACCCCACCTGCAAGGAACAAGGAACCCACCGCGCCCAGTGTGAAGGCCGATTGCCTGTGGCTTTGAAATTCTCGCTCTTGGGTGTTTCTCAGCAGGAACGCTGGAACGCTGGAACGCGGAGGTGAAACATCTGGCTCGTCTGTTTGGAGGAGTCCTGTGGGATTGTCAGAATATAAACATGGCCGATTTAAAACAGAGTCGGAGCTGCCTTGCCCGTCTGATCCTCAAACCTTTGGATGTTAAAATGGGACCAAGTCACTTCTGCAAAGGGCCTGAGGCAACCTTGTGTCCCCCCCCCCTCAAAAAAATACTGTTTGCAAAGACAAGAGGAGAGCAGTCCTTGTGAGTACTGGACGGAGAGCCGTCGTGGTGCTGGACAGATGACCACCAGACTGGAAATTACAGGCACTGTGTAGACCAGGCGTCACTGTGTGATGCTATCTGCAGCGATAACGGTGCCCTCGGGCCGTGGACCTAACCGTCCTGTTCCCTCTCTCAGAAACACCCTTTGCCCGGGTCTCCTCGTTGGGACAGCCTCAGGCTTCCTTGCAAGCTGGGGTGCAGCCCGCGGGGCCCAGGTACCTGGGAAGCTGCACCTGGAGACACCTGGCCTCTCTCCTCGGACTTCGCATCCTGTGAAGACCCTGCGAGGCCTGTGGACCTCCAGTCCCTGGGGCCTCCTGTCCGGCCAGTCCCGCTGCCTCCTCTCCCTCCCCAGGACAGCCATCGGCCGAGGGAAGGACCGGCCACCGTGGAGGCAGCTGGCAGCTTCGGGGGCCGAGGGTTTCCTGTCTGTCTGTCTGTCTGTCTGTTTAATAAAACCTGCCTCTCCCCCCAAGCCCTCCATTTTCCAGACAATTCTCAAAGTGGTCCGGGAAGGCAGATCAGTCTCCAAGAACTGAAACCTGCCCTGGCCGGTTGGCTCAGCGGTAGAGCGTCGGCCTAGCGTGCGGAGGACCCAGGTTCGATTCCCGGCCAGGGCACACAGGAGAAGCGCCCATTTGCTTCTCCACCCCTCCGCCGCGCCTTCCTCTCTGTCTCTCTCTTCCCCTCCTGCAGCCAAGGCTCCACTGGAGCAAAGATGGCCCTGGCGCTGGGGATGGCTCCTTTGCCTCTGCCCCAGGCGCTAGAGTGGCTCTGGTCACAACATGGCGACGCCCAGGATGGGCAGAGCATCGCCCCCTGGTGGGCAGAGCACAGCCCCTGGTGGGCGTGCCGGGTGGATCCCGGTCGGGCGCATGCGGGAGTCTGTCTGACTGTCTCTCCCTGTTTCCAGCTTCAGAAAAATGCAAAAAAAAAAAAAAAAAAAAAAAAAAAAGAACTGAAACCTCAGATGAAGACTTTGCTGACACCAGAGGGCCACCTGCCCCCCGCCCCCACCCACCCGGGACACCTCAGGGTCACTCCTCCTCCGAGGTCCCTCGCTGGGCTCTGCAGATCAGACCGACTGCAGACGGACCCGCAGGAGGAAGACAGACAGCAGCCATTAACCACGTGCTCCACATCTGCACACGGGGGAACCCGGGGGAGCCCGTCAGAGGGGCGGGGGGAGCTCGGCTTCGGCTGCATCCTGGACCCACACGTCTGCGGAGACGGGGTGAGACAGAGGAAGGGCAGTTGAGTTTCTGGGGGCAGCAGAAGAGGGGAGGCGAGTCGGGGGCGGGGAGCTGTTGGAAGACGGGCTGTTTTAGCAGCACAGCGTGCAATGCCCTCTCGGGGCTGAGGAGTCCGGGCTGTCTGCTCGGGAAGAGTCGCCCTGCCCTCCCCGGGGGGAGAAGAGGCAGTTTTCCTCGTGTCTCTCTGTCAATGCTTCAGCTCAGTCATCCTCACGCCGCCTCGGGGCAGCACCCGCCGACCCCTCCAGCGACTAGCCGGGCGGGGTTCAGGGGCCCAAGCAACGGGGGCCAGGCACTGCCTGCCAGCTAGAGAGTCGAGAGAGTCTGTGCCAACGTGGGCAGGTTGTGCCCACGCAGTCCTCACGCCCGGGCAGGCAGAGTCCTCGGTGTGAGTCCTGGGAGGGCGGACCTGCCAGACCAGCTGGCCTCGCTCGGTTCTCCTCCCCCTCCTCCTCCTCGGGGCGGGGCCCCGGGCACCCCTGCCCGGAACAGGAGCACACTGTCCCCCCCCCAGGTCTGCCTCGGCCTTTGCTCCCGTCCCTCCTGAGCAAACACAGTGCCCCTCCTGACCGCGGGCTCTGGGGAGCCAGGCTCGGAAGACAGGACGAGGGGCATGGGCCCTTTGCCAGAGAGGAACTGACAGAGAGTTAAACACACAAGCAGTTTACAGCCCTCTCGTCAGCCACAAAACCCTGTCTTTCCCTAGCCAAGGACGCGGAGCAGTAAACGGTGTACACATCTCCTCCCCAACCAGAGGGCACACAGCTCAAATCACCCCACTCTGGGAGCCAGAGAGCAGAAGAAACCCAGTGAGCTCCCTTTGTGCCAACCACGCCCAAGGACGGCTGAAGTCAGTGACATAAATCTCACTGGGGGACATCAGCTTAGAGCTGGTGAATATTCTATTGGGCTCCTGCCCTCAGACCTCCCCTGAGCACCCCGCCTTCAAGGCCCCCAAGACTCAGGACCCAGGGTGCGCTCTCAAGAGCACCTCCACCCCTTCCCCTCCCCCTTCCTCCCTGCCCCGCCCCACCCAGGTGAGTTACCTTTACCTGTGGCTCCCAGCTCCAGGGACCCTCCCCTCTCCTGGGTCTGTAACTCCCCCAGCCCACCTGTCTTCCTTTGACTACCTCTGTGCACTTTCTAAATGAACTTGCCCTTATCATTCGAGTTCCTGGCTCTGAATTCTTCCTCCGAGGTCCCACTTCCCTGGTGACAACAGCGGGTGTGGCTTAACCCCCGGTTTCACCGATTACGGGGCGACCTAAGGAGTCTGTCTTTTGACTTGGAGCTGAGCTACATTCTCTGGGGTTGGGCTCCAGGCACGCCGAGATGAGAAGCATTTAAGAAAGCTGCTGTAAGGAAAGTCCCCACCTGTAGAGAATTTTTATAAAATTGTACTTGAGCCACAACCTTTGACCTGGGCTGGGAGGCCGGATCTCAAAGCTTCCCGGCAGAATAGCTTTGCTGCTTCCTTTACGCGTCTGAAATTAAGGAGGGGGTGTAAGATTCTGGGGACCCGGGAGAACACAGGGTGGGGATCGGGCCGCAGGTGGACTGGTACGGCTCTCGTGAGGGAGGCCATGCCTTCGAAGGGTGGGTATTATCACTGGGCATTTCAAAGGGGTGGCGAGCTAGCGCACAAGAACGGCGGGCGGGGCCGCTTGAGGCAAAGATAGGCGTTTGACTGAACCGGTCTCAGGCCTGGGTCCTGACCGCCCACTGTGTCTGCCCAGTGAAGGACTAACGACTGACTACAGCACCTTGTTCGCCCACATCTCTGACCTATAACCTCCGTCGTGGGAGTGGATGGAAGGAAAGAATTCTTTTTCGTCCTCCCTCCAAGATTCTGAGTCTGGGGCCCCGCAGATCAGACGGACACCAGACGGACAAAGAGGAGAAAGACAAACGGGAATTTTCCCACGAGCGCAGCGTGGCTGCACAGGGGAGATGGCGGAGGGGTGATTAGAACTCGGGCCTCCACCGCGTCGTCACAGCGGAGCCACACCACGCTGGTGGGCGGGGGCCAGGTGCAGGCAGGGACTCGTGTTCCCGGGTGGCAGACGGTGGGAGCCGGGGTCTCCTGGGGAGCACATGGGGGGCGGCAGGCCACTGGCCGTCAGTGCAGACGCGTCCTGGGTGACGGGACAGCTCGCTCGGCCTGGTCTGGGGGTTGGGGACACCTTCACAAGGGGGCTGGTGCTCTGCTTTCAGATGGCATTGGGCCTGCAGAGCTGGTTTCATGCCTGCTTTTTCTCAGTCGCCTTGGGCTCCACATCATGCTAATGCCAGAGCAGCATAGCATGGGGGGGGCGGCACCCTGAGTCTCCTGTTGATGCAGGAAACATCCAAACCGTACAGAATTTTTACAAAGACTTCCTTTGAGCCAACATGATGACGTAGGTCGGGAACAAGGGCACACAGCCTCCCCGAGAGCAGCTTCGCAATTTTTTATTTTTATTTTTATTTTTTGGTGTGTGTACATTTGAAATTAAGGAGGGAACTTAGGAAGATTCCTTGGAGGTGAGCGAAAGCAAGGTGGGGATGAGATCACCGAGAGTTACGGGTGTCGTGTTCTCTCGAGGGTGAACGCTTCTTAGAAGAAGGCTCTGAAAGGAGGTGTCTCAGAGGTGTGTTCACCTAGAGGCCCAGACGCAGGGCACGGGGCTCGCGGGGGTCAGCCGGAAGCCTTCGCTGGGGCAGGTATGTGTCCGCGGTCTGACTACCCACCACGGTCTGCCCAGGGAAAAATTTGTGATCGGATCGCCTGGTAAGGTCACGACTTCCCACAGGACCCCTGTGCGTCCACAAGCTTGTCGCACGGACCGTGCTCAGCTGGAAGTCACAGCTGTTACCCAGGCAGGAGCGGCCTCACGAACAGGCGTGTGCGTTCCTTACGCAACAAGGAGTCTGGGGGCGGTGGCCCGGGGCTGGTGCAGGGCGCCCACGCGTCACCCGGGAGGGGACACGGCTCCTCCACCCTTCCCACCTGCCCGTACCTGAGCAGTTTCACCTCTGCGTCCCCAGGACAGGAAGGGGCGGCAGAGAGCTGCAGGAGCACGCCCACGAGACGTGCCAATTTCACAGGGTGATCCTGACCGCCATCACAGCAAGGGGGCTGAGAAAGGCGTGTGCTTTGTGGGGGGCACTCAGCCCTCCCTGGCACAACTCTGAGGTGGCTAGTCAGGGAGGCCAGGGAGGGGAGGCCCAGCAGACCTCCAGCAGCGGTGGGTGACCCGGCGTCCCCGCCTGTGCAGTGGGTGTGGCTCTCAGAGCAGCAGGGTGCGTCCTCTTCTGTCTCTGGTGACTGCTCCTGAGATGTCGTGGTGTCCTCCCTACCCCTCCCCCGCCGCCCAGGGTGACGTCACACCTGCAAACCCCAGACTCCTCCCCCGCCGCCCGGGAGGACGTCACACCTGCAAACCCCAGACCCCTCCCCCGCCGCCCGGGACGACGTCACACCTGCAAACCCCAGACTCCTCCCGCGCCCCCCCCTGACGACGTCACACCTGCAAACCCCAGACTCCTCCCTCGCCGCCCGGGACGATGTCACACCTGCAAACCCCAGACTCCTCCCCCGCCCCCCAGGACGATGTCACACCTGCAAACCCCAGGCTCCTCCCCCGCCGCCCGGGGCGACGTCACACCTGCAAACCCCAGACTCCTCCCCCGCCCCCCAGGACGACGTCACATCTAGAAACCCCAGATTCCTCCCCCGCCACCCGGGGCGACGTCACACCTGCAAACCCCAGATTCCTCCCCCGCCCCCCAGGACGACGTCACACCTAGAAACCCCAGATTCCTCCCCCGCCCCCCAGGACGACGTCACACCTAGAAACCCCAGATTCCTCCCCCGCCACCCGGGACGACGTCACACCTGCAAACCCCAGACCCCTCCCCCGCCGCCCGGGACGACGTCACACCTGCAAACCCCAGACTCCTCCCGCACCCCCCCCCGACGACGTCACACCTGCAAACCCCAGACTCCTCCCCCTCTGCCCGGGATGACGTCACACCTGCAAACCCCAGACTCCTCCCCCTCTGCCCGGGATGATGTCACACCTGCAAACCCCAGACTCCTCCCCCTCCGCCCGGGATGACGTCACACCTGCAAACCCCAGACTCCTCCCCCTCCGCCCGGGATGACGTCACACCTGCAAACCCCAGACTCCTCCCCCGGCACCCGGGGCGACGTCACACCTGCAAAACCAGACTCTGCTGAGGAGGCGGCTTCTGTCACTCAGGGCCCGCAGTGTGCCAGGCCCCTTACTCCCCAGTCCCTCGTCTTCTCCGCCTGGCGTCAACAGGGTCGTTCCTGTGTGACGGGCCCGGGAACTTACCACCAGCCCTGCGGTCTGCGGCTCGGCTGACCCACAGCTGCCGCCACGTCCCGGAGACTTGGCGGTGCTCACGTTCCGGCTGTGCCACGTCCCTCCCTCCGCACATCTGACCCGGGTCCCACTTATTCCCGTTGTGGATAAAAATGGGGGCCACATGCTGAACCTGACAGGCTCAGGGGAGGACTCCATCCACAGTGGCCTCGCAGACTCGGGGACCCAAAGTCACCCCAGAGGATGGTCTGAAGCGAACACTTTCTAACTGGCAGCGAGCTGTGGTAGGTGGTCATGTCCGAGGGCGGTGCGTTTCCCTAACAAAGGTCAGTCTTGACCTTCACGGAGCCTGTCTGTTCTCTTCTCATCTGAGATAACACACCCGATAACACGCCTTTGGAACGCCAGAGCGATTTCTTATCTCCAGACCTCTCCTCACAGGGGAGCCGAGACCACAAATCCTCCCGTTGTTGTTATGACCACGTTCACTGTGAACTGGACTCCCCGACCCCGGCCTAGGGAAGCCTGTGTCTTCCCTGCACTCCTCCTCCAATCCCGCAGACGTCCCCCCCTCGCTGCCCCGCCTCCCTGCTCCACCACCCACGGATTCCGTGGGGCCCCTGACGCCTTCCGCTTGGATTCTGATACAATGAGGGTGAGCCTTCCGCTTGGATTCTGATACAATGAGGGTGAAACCCTCCTGGTCGGCAGTCTTCTCCCGATCCCTTGGGATTTTGCTTCCCTGCAATTGCCGTCAGTTTGGCTCAAAGAAACGGACACCAGTTCTCCACAGGTTTGGACGGGTCTTACGTGGACACTCCTCAGACGTGTGAGCCAGGCCTAATATTCTGTTATATGTGAAGGCGCATTTAGGCCATGGGCTTCCAGGAATCAGAAAATGTCTCCTCTCTAGGGCCACGGCCGGGTTGCTCCCTCGGTTAGAGAGCATCATCCTGACACGCCAAAGTCGTGGGTTCAATCCCTAGTCAGGGCACATATAGGAATCAGCCAATGAACAAATGCATAAATAAGTGCACCAACAAATCACTGTTTCTCCCTCTCTCTCCCCCTTCCTCTCTCTGTAAAATCAGTCAATAAAACTCTAAAAGAGAAAAGAAAAACATAGCCTCTCCTTGATCCTGGCCTGACCAGACCAGATTGGCCTGCTGGCCTCAGGCAAGACATGGCTTTAGCAGGAAAGGAAGTACTGAGGTCAACAGAAGAAGCGTCCAAACCTGCAAGAATTTTTAATGAGTTTATTTGAGCCAAACTGTTGACAATTGCTGAGAAGCTAAGTCTCAACGGATTGAGAAAATGCCCCAGAAAATGGCGGTTTTTCACCACTTATTTTATAAATTAGAATCAGAGGAGAAGCTGTGAGGAAGGTGTTGGGCAGATAAAATATATTACGCTCACTTTGTTAAAGATGGCGCTGCCCACATGGAAGCTGTCGCCCAGGTGACATTAATGTGTGTTGGGGGCGGGCTGTGGGCAGGCAGGATCCTTGTAGCCTGGGGCTTGGTTTTAGGACCAAGCCTTTCCCACCCTTTTTGATGTGGGGTGGTACAATCCCATCATGCCCCAGGTAAGTGACTTTGTATTAGAGACTTCCCTATTTTGTATATTGGATTAAAGGTTTTGATTTCTACACTATAAAATGGGGGCAGAACGAGAGCTTGTTCTCTCGGTTCCTGAGATTAGCATTAGAGGAGAGAGCAGAGAGGAGAGCAGAGAAAGGCCACATGGAGGAGAGGAGAAGCAGCCAAGATGGTAGAGTGCTGAGTGAGAAGCCAGTTTGTGAAAAGTTTGTGCAGAGAGAAGGAGATGGGGAACAGAGGTGAATTCTAGGAAACTCAGATAAGTCAGAAGCTTTGTGAGCACTGAATGAGTGGGTTTTGGAGCCCAGTGTGTGTTTTTACTTGCCTGCCGGGTGCAAGTAGGATTAAAGCTGATGGCCCCCCAGTTCATGGCTCTGTTGTTTCATTACCATCTGTCTGAATCCAATGCGAAGCTGCATGGGCCAGGCGGCTGTGATGGTGGCCCTGGCTACTGGCTACACACCACTGCATGTTAGACGCCCCAAAGCAGAGAGCGGGTCCCCCACCAGCAGAACTAAGCCCTCGCCTCACAGCCTTACTGTGCCCTCCGCAGGTGCGGCTTGAAATCCAATGGTTTCCTCTCAGACATCAGTGGAGGCGGGGAGGTGGAGGATGGGGTTGGGGTACAGGTGCGTGCTTGCCGATGACAGAGAAAGAGATGTGCTTTACGGGCTATAGACCTCACGCCGTCTCAGAAAAGGCAGTGGTCCCCGTACATGACACCAAACTGTCTCTCAAAGCCCCGCTGGGTCCTTGGGGTTGGTCTCCAAAGGGCTGTGCATGTTTAACCAGGCGCGTGGGGGTTCTCTGGCCGGTTGGTCCTGCTGAAGTAAAAGGCAATCAGGATTGTTTACATCGGGGTCTTTGGAGATTCAAAGAGAGCCCGTGGGCACTCTGTGGACCACGCAGCTGGGCTCACAAGAGCCCCCAGAGAGACACAGTGTGAAGCCCTGAGTGCTGGGGACCTGGGCTCCCAGGCCAGAAGTGGGGGGGGGGGTCTCACCTGGGCTGGAGGCTCTCTACAGCAGATAGATGTGCCCAGGGTGAGTCTGGACCCAGAGCTAGAACCAGAGCTTGTAGGAGGCACTGGCACCAGAAGGCATAGAGGACATAGGTACAAAGAGGAGGAGGAGGAAGAGGAGGAAGAAGAGGAGGAAGAGGAAGAGGAAGAGGAAGAGGAAGAGGAAGAGGAGGAGGAGGAAGAAGAGGAGGAAGAGGAAGAGGAGGAGGAGGAGGAAGAGGAAGAGGAGGAAGAAGAAGAGGAGGAGGAAGAGGAAGAGGAGGAGGAGGAAGAGGAAGAGGAGGAGGAGACGCAGGTGTTAGAAGGAGGAGGAGATGGAGGTACCAGAGGGTGTGGGGAATGTAAGAATGAGGAAGGAGAGATATAGGTACTTGGAGGTTTTGCCACAATTCCCAGAATATGTTACCCCCAGCACCCCCCCCAAACATGCTTCTTCAGCATAAGAATCATTTTGAGCTGATTATTTGGAGAAACGAAGGACATAGGAGAATCCCTGAAAACAAGAGCACAAGTGCCTTTGGTGAGGGACGTTAAGAAAGGAAGTCTCAATCCGTGCGTGACTCCCTCCCGGTGCCGGGAAGCAGCGTGACTGACCACAGGAGAGCACCAGGGGTGGAGCTGCTCCCCGGTTCACTGTGGGGCCCTGGTGACCGCCCCGGGCTGGTGGCCTCCAGACGCATCTCACCCCTGTCTCCAGCTGAAGATGATCCTTACGCCCAAGTTCTGAGCCTCCCTGAGGAATTACTCATCTTCCCCTGGGCGTTTACTCATCACACCTGGTCACAACGCAGCGGTGTAAACGTCAGGAAGTTGCGGCAAGCTGTCGAAGGTTTCAGTCCTGGGACTTCTCATCAGCCATGTGAGCAGGTCCCACTTCTACCTGCTAATACACGTCTATTTGTTTTCTCTTCTTAATCTGTTTTTGTTAGAGGTTCTAGATGAGAACTTAGAAGGATACAGGAAAATAAAATTATTCTGATTATTTTCTTCCTGCACCCCCCAAGGTCTACTGCCCGGGCCACGTGTCATTTTTACGGAGCGGTGGGAAATTCAGGGTTTCTCCTCCTCCCCTGTGGGTGATTCAGTCAACACTCATGATCACATTAGCAACACACAAGATTGTTTGTGTGATAGAAGGAGGAGCTGTCAACACGTATTTACTCCCTTCTTCCCCATCTGCTGAGCATCTACCCGAGTTGGAGATCCTCATGGACCACCCGGGGGAAGACACTGTTACGAGGTAAACTGAGGCACGCCAGAAAATAACCACGAAACTTGAAGAGTTTACTTGAGCGAACACGGGTTCCGATAGGGCGGTGACGACAGGCAGTGGCTCGTGGTGGACGGCAGGAGCCGGGGGAGCCACCTGTCCTGAGACACGGCGGAGCCCAAAGCACAGACATTGTCGACTGGTGTCCCCGGGAGCCTGGTTGGCTTGTGATGCTTCATCCTGGAGTTTTGTGTTCTCAGCCCTGAGGCATCTTAGACTTGGGTCTCGTTGTGCTTACGTGGGCTTGAAGGTGTTGTTAGGACCGGCTCACTCTGGTGGCCGCCTCGGTTCATTCATTTCACTCTTCCCCCCCTCGTGGTCATCTTCCAAGACATGACAGAGGGACCCGAATTTTAGTCTTAGCGCCACTCTGGGGCCCCACCAGAGTCTCATTATAAAACACTGGTTCCGACCTCAGGTCCATGGAAGAAGCGTGTTTTTTTGTTTGTTTGGTTTCTTCTCCGTTTATCTCCTTGTTCATCTCGTTCTACTTCTCCAAGCCAGGGGAGAGCACGTGACGTCCTGCTGATGGCTGGGAACAGATACGGGAGACCTCTGAGAGGACACCACGCAGCACAGGGACTGTGCCGCTGACGGTCAGGAGGACAGGACCAGGAGACGGAGCCGCACTCCTAGCCCGGGCCCCGTGACCTCAGCCGGCTGGTGTCACGTATAGCACAGAAGGCACCTGAGGAAGGACATCGGGCTGTTTCAGCCAAGTGGCCTGGCTGCCAGGGTCCTGCGGTGGCCCCCACCCCAGAGGTGCTGAGCGGGCGCGGCAGGAGCTACTGGCTACGGGACCGACTCCTCCTCCTTCAGCCAGTAAGTGACCTCAACGCTTAGCCAGGGAGCGGGGGACTTGTGTGGGTGCCGCGGTGGCCCCTGGAGGTCGATTCAGCGACAGGTGACAGTGAGGAGATCTGTCTTTTCGTGCCTCAACCGGGTAATGAAAAGACAGCAGGAATGAAGGTTTCGATTGGAGGTGAAGATCGTGATCTTGGATCTGGGGGAGCTGTCCACCCACCACAAGATGTCACCTGCTTCTGGGGGGACCCTCTCAGCCCATTTTCCTTTTAGATGCCCCCCTACCCCCCACTGGTGTGTGGGTCCGAGTCCTGAGGGGCCTGTTACCGGGGGGGGGGGGGGAGGTGGACCTGCAGTTCAGGTCCCTGAGCAGTGGCTGCCCTCTGGTGAGTGAGGACGGCCTGGCCCGGGCCCTTCCGAGAAGGTTCTAGGCCGGTCTTTGCTCCCGTTCAGTGGTGCGGTCTGGACGCTCTCAGGAACTGGACTTGTCGGGGTCCTTTCCGCGAATCTCTGAGTAGAGCGAAGACTGCATTCGGAGGAGAGCGGTGAGCAGAGAGGTGCTCCCTTAGTCAGGGAGGGGGCGTGGGGTCAGTCTCGGCCACGGACCCCAGTTTAGCCGCCCAAAAAACACCTTGCTAGCTCTCCCAGCTTCAGGTTGCTTCCTTTACAAGTTATTTATTTTTTTTTTTTTCCGAAGCTAGAAATGGGGAGAGACAGTCAGACAGACTCCCGCATGCACCCGACCGGGATCCACCCGGCACACCCACCAGGGGGCGACGCTCTGCCCACCAGGGGGCGATGCTCTGCCCCTCCAGGACGTCGCTCTGTCGCGACCAGAGCCACTCTAGCACCTGGGGCAGAGGCCAAGGAGCCATCCCCAACGCCCGGGCCATCTTTGCTCCAATGGAGCCTCGGCTGCGGGAGGGGAAGAGAGAGACAGAGAGGAAGGAGGGGGGGGGTGGAGAAGCAGATGGACACTTCCCCTGTGTGCCCTGGCCGGGAATCGAACCCAGGACCTCTGCACACCAGGCCGACGCTCTACCACTGAGCCAACCGGCCAGGGCTACAAGTTATTTTTAAGTCATACTATTATTCAGTATTCGTGAGAACCTGCCCAACATCTTTAAGACACAGTACAGGGTCTGTGCTCCTAAATACCCCTGGATGCTGCCATCCTCCCAGCTGTCACTTGTTTGATGATGGACAAATCTCTTACTGTCTTTGCATCATGTTCTCCAGAGAAACAAAGCCACCAGAGGGTATACGGAGGTATAAAAAAAAGCTGTATTACGCAATTAGGACTCTTGAGACATGTAACAATATTACAATTGGATCAAAAGGTCTTTAGGACAAGTAAGAGTCTTATTATGAATAAATAGGGTGATTATATCATTGTAAGGATGTACTCAATGAAAAGATACAATAGCACTAAACTTGTAGAGATATTGCTTGGGAACATTTAAAGCCAAACTGGCGGCTTGCCGTGGGGAGTGATTGGAAAATGCCTGTGGTCAGTGCTGGGCCCCCTCTGATCTCTGCCAGAACCAACAGGTCAAGGCTAAATCCATAGACATGCAGGTGATTTAAAAAGTGCACTTGCCTGACCAGGCAGTGGTGCAGTGGATAGAGCGTCGGACTGGGACGTGGAGGACCCAGGTTCGAGACCCCAAGGTCACCAGCTTGAGTGCGGGCTCATCTGGTTGGAGCAAAAGCTCACCAGCTTGGACCTGAGGTCTCTGGCTCAAGCAAGGGGTCACTCGGTCTGCTGAAGGCCCATGGTCAAGGCACATATGAGAAAGCAATCAATGAACAACTAAGGTGTCGCAACAAAAGACTGATGATTGATGCTTCTCATCTCTCTCCGTTCCTGTCTGTCCCTGTCTATCCCTCTCTCTGACTTTCTTTCTGTCCCTGTAAAAAAAAAAAAAAAAAAGCGCACTCAGCTAACTTCATCTCAGAGAATATATAATATACATATATAAGTATACATGTATATATTGAATATATGTATGTATATATACCTATGTACATATATATGTATGTATGTATGTATATATGTATATGTATGTATATATTTCCTCAGTCTTGAAGTTTGAAGGATGCATACTTTCTCTTAAGCATCATGGCTCTGATTTGCACCGAGCTGCTGACGAAGGGCACTGAGTATCTTCTTCAGGTGCCAATTGCCCATGGGTAGAAATGTCTTTTTATCAACAAATGTCTCGTTGTTTCACCTGGGTGATTTTCTTAGTGTTGAGTTCCAAGTTCTTTGTGTATTCTCGCTACTACGGTCTTGATCAGATGCACCGTTTGCAAATTCGCTGTTCTACTTTGCGGCTGTCTTAGAGCTGAGTTATCACCTGAGGCCAGGATGCTGACTCAGGTCTGCTGATCCTGGGCTGGGGACGGGCTGAGAATTCCTCCTCCAGCGGGAAGTTCCATCCTGGCACATGGCACACTGGCACACCGGCACACGGGGACACCAGGACACCGGCACACCCGGACACGGGGAACGGGCAGGTGCGGGCGGTCTTGTCTGGAAGCCTCGTTGACCTGGAAAGCCATTATCTCATTGATCTCCATTGAGAGAAGCACACAATGCCTTGGGTTGCAAAATCAGCCACAATCTGCAAAGATTTAGTAGGAAGCAAGTAAGAGAGGCAGTAAGAAACACCAGACCACCTCTTCCGAAAGGTATCCACCCTCAGATGTGCACTCCAAGCTTCGGGGGGTCTGCTCAGACCCTGCTCGCTTGACTGGTGTAAAATCATTTTAAAAATTTTAATGGACTTAAACACCTCCCTTCTCCACCTTGGCTTTCTTCTTCCACTTTACCAGTCACCGGCTGCTTGTCTGCCAAACACCTGGTCACAACACAGGGGTGTAAACGTCAGGAAGTTGCGGCGAGCTGTCAAAGGTTCCGGTCCCAGGACTTCTCATCAGCCGTGTGAGCGGGTCCAGCAAACTCCCCGTGTGGGGTGGATCCACGGGGCTTCACGTCATGTATTCCTCGGACAGCTGACCGTGGGCACTGTGCCAACCTGCGGAGGTCAGAGGGAAAGTCCCGCAGGAATTCCATGGAGCACGCAGACCCTGATGGTGGCAGGTGTTGGGCCCGAGGAGTTCAGGGAGTCTGTGGAAATGAGGGGGTCGCCAATACTGACCGCAAGGGGATCTGTCAAGGAACGATTGCTCAAGAAAGTGCCCCGTGAGTGGAATCTTTCAAGAAGAAATGAAGTTAGTCAGGTGAGGACAGCAGGACAGGGATTCCAGTGGATACTGCAGGGGCCAAGTGATCTCTGACCTGTCCAGGGACGTGGGGCAGGGGACCATCAGGCTGGGCTGAAGGAATCTGTGTGTCCTTCACCACGAGTGAACACTGAGACACTAACAGACTTACTCAACTAAGAGAATGGTATGAGAAGCCAGCTCACAGGAGAAGAAGCACACACCACCTTTAAATGCAGGAAAGGGTGACTAGTCTCTCTCGTAATGAAGGAAATGCAAGGTAAACCAGATAGACACCTTTTCACCCGACAGAGGGAAGGCGACGCCCGCCGAGAACAGCCGTGTGGGAGGCCTGGGGGCCCGACTCCTGCTGTGTCTGGGGCGGGATCGCCTTCTGCAGGCGGGAACCTCACACGTGTCTGTGTGATCATTCTGGTCTCTGGATGTTCTTCTCTGACGCAGACAGGGGGTTATAAATGAGGTGAAGCGTGTTTGCCGTGGTTTTGTTTAGTGCCCCAGAGAACCAGGAATGGCTACACGGGGCCGGAGAACCAGGAGCGGCTGCACGGGGCCGGAGAACCAGGAGCGGCTACATGGGGCCGGAGAACCAGGAGCGGCTACACGGGGCCGGAGAACCAGGAGCGGCTGTGGCGTGGCTGCACGGGGCTGGAGAACCAGGAGCGGCTACACGGGGCCGGAGAACCAGGAGCGGCTTCGGGGCGGCCGCACGGGGCCGGAGAACCAGGAGCGGCTTCGGGGCGGCCGCACTGGGCATGAGAACCAGGAGCGGCTTTGGCGCGGCCGCACGGGGCCAGAGAACCAGGAGCAGCTTCGGCGCGGCTGCACGGGGCGGCTACCGGATAAACGAGGAGACTCCATGTGGCATCACAGAGGCAGCAGCGGTTGATATGTATCTCATCACGTCGGGGGACGGCCAAGGGTGTTGCTAAATTAAAAAAGTGAATAGCAGGGAAATGATAGAGAAGAATTCCTTGTATATTAAAAAACAAACAGACAAACAAAACCCTGCATAGGACCTGAGACAGACAGAGAGCGGAGCCCAAGACGGAGGTAGAGTTCAGGGAGACCACCCTGACCCCTCCCTGCTTGAAGTCCAGGCTCTTGACTAAGGCCAGACAGCCCCCCAGGCCCCTGACTGCCCCCCACGGCCCTCCACCCCACCCAGCCTCGCTCGTTACTGTGGTGTGCTCTGTGGGACACCCCTGCCAGGCGGTGCTCTCTGAGACCCCCAGCCCGCCCCAGCGTGAGCTGGACGACGGGGGGGGGGGGTGTGCGACTCAGGCTGCACCCCAGTTTCTCCCTCTCCTGAGAGCTCGGCCCCGGGGCTGTCGGAGCTGAGACGCTCCCTTCACTCAGGGCTGTCGGAGCTGAGACGCTCTCTTCACTCAGGGCTGGGGCGAGAAGGAAAAGAGCGACCGAGTGACTTTTCTCATTGAGCCACACGCCGTGGCGGAGCCTGGCCACCTGTGTCATCGGGCGGCTCCCGCTGTGCCCATCAGGACGCCTCTCAGCCGGCAGCGTGGGAGGCAGTGATGGAGGAGCCACAGAGCCAGCCCTCGTGCGTGTCCCTAAGGAGGACAAGGAGCAGACACGCCCAGGCTCTGCCGGTTGCTGTGGAAGTGGAAGTCATCGCGGCTGCCCAGGAGGACGTCCCCTCGAGAAGCCCGGGCTGTCCCCCACCACGGAGCCCTGGGGGGTCCCGTCAGCAATTCCCCCCTCTCCGCCGGGGCCACCTGAGTCCCGCGAGGTCAGACGGCCTTGCTGACCAGGAGCTAGACGGAGGGCGCGGCGTGCAGGATAAGGTAGGCGGTCGACTTCCTTTCGGAGGAAAGGCCAGGAGACCCAGCTCCAGGCCAGGGGTGCACCCCGCGCTCCCCGGCCTGGCCCGAGACCCCTGAGCAAGGAGACCTGGAGGTGGAGGTGAGGGGAAGGTGTGTCTGCAGGGGCCGAGCCCAGGACAGGGCCGGCCCAGGTGGCCGACGCGCCTCGAAGTGTCATTTCCCGTCGTGGTCTGTTTGTGGTGGCGGAAGATTCCGGGTTCCGTCGTGAGACATGAGAGGACCGAGCCCTGGCCAAGGGTACCAGGCTGGGGGGCGCCAAGGTGCCAGCTCCCACCGACAGGCTTTTGTTCTACCGGGAGCTCGTGCCAGCCAGTCCCACTGAGCAGGGGGTGGTTCGGAAGCCTGGTCCGCGGTCCAGCCGGCCACACGCCCCCGGGCAGAGTCTGCTGTGACCCCGGAAGCCCCCCGATACTCCTCAGAGGAGACGGCACTTGCCCCTGAGGCAGAGAAAAGGCTTCCTCACACCCCCGGGAGGAAAGGTTGTCTCCCGGTGACGTCCTGAGAGCGACAGCCTGGTCTGTCCATGAGACACAAACGTCAGTGCGTGCGCGAGGCGGGCAGCACACAGGTCCGGGACCGGCTGTGCTCGGACACTGCAGCAGGAGAGCCCTAGAGCTGTGGTCAGAGGGGCAGCAGGGTGGCCTTGGGCTCCCTGTGGAGGGCCAGACCAGCCACGGTGGCCATGTCCAGCCGGGCATCTCAGAGCTGATCAGAAAGTGTCCCCTCTGCTCCTGGCAGGCTCCAGGGGGACAGACCGCTCTGATGGCAGCTACGCCACCGTGACCCCCAGAACAGGGGGCTAGAGGGCTGGTCTGCCCGGTCGCAGGGACACAGGGGGTCCTCCGTGAGCGCTACAGGGTCACGAGTGTGGACGGGCTCTCCGCTGCGTCCCGTGGGGGAGGCTCTCGGTGGCGAGTTCTTTCCTGGAGCACACGGGGTGGGGGGGGGCTTTGGAAACCAGGAGGGGGGTTTCATAGCTGCACTGTGCGCCCGGCTGGGACCAGGGGGCTCAGGAGGAGTGTGGCATTGTCAGTGAAAAGCGGCACAATGTTCAAGGACCATGGGCTGAGGGTCAGCTGTCCTTGTTTCTGGAATCCCGAGCACGGGTGTGGCTCCACACAGGAAAGTCCAGGTGGGTGAGGTCGGGGAGAAGGAGGTGGATGGGGCGTCCATCTGGAAATGACTTGTGTGAGAAACAGCCCCAAAGCAGCCTCTCCCTCAGTGACTAGGAGCAAGCAAGAGTGAGAAGCAGAACTCAAACTGAGGTATGTGTGGACACACTCGTGCACACACGTTCCCACACGCGCACACATACACGTGTGCACAGCACACGCACACATGTACATGCACACACATCTACACGCACATGCGCAAGCACACACCCGTGCATGCACAAAACCAGGCACACCCACCCACACACGTGCTCGGTCCCAGGCACACGCGCCCACACGCGTGCTCGGTCCCAGGCACACCCACCCACACGTGTGCTCGGTCCCCGGCACACGCGCCCACACGCGTGCTCGGTCCCAGGCACACCCACCCACACGCGTGCTCGGTCCCAGGCACGCGCACACATTGTCTTTCCCGTCCCTCATCAGTCCTGGGCGTGCAGAGTAAGAGGCGTGGTCACGGCGACCCTCCTGATGGCGAGAGAGAAATGACAACAGTTCTCTTGTTGGGAGCACGTGGCCCCGAGAAGCAGCCTCCAACCGCAACGCCAACCTCAGCTCCGCAGCCCAGCGTGCTGCTCAGTCTCCAACGACAGCTGCCTCCCCCGGACACCAGGAAGGGGATTCACGGAGTCCGAATGTCACGGAAAGCTTCCCCTCTGGGAGCATTAAGACTCACAGTCAGCCTTTCTCTTGTTTTGGCCGAGTCTTATTGTGCTGCCAGATCCCATATATACATATAGATATTTACTGCATGCTGAGCGCAGAGCACAGGGCCCGCGGCCCATCGAGCCCAGGACACCGGCCGCAGAGCCGCCTCACGCGGCAGACGGTTCAGAGCCCTCGCACACGCCTGCTCTCTGTACGCGCCTGCTCTCTGTACACACCTGCTCTCTGTACGCGCCTGCTCTCTGTACACGCCTGCTCTCTGTACGCGCCTGCTCTCTGTACACACCTGCTCTCTGTACGCGCCTGCTCTCTGTACACGCCTGCTCTCTGTACGCGCCTGCTCTCTGTACACACCTGCTCTCTGTACACGCCTGCTCTCTGCACGCGCCTGCTCTCTGCACGCGCCTGCTCTCTGTACGCGCCTGCTCTCTGTACGCACCTGCTCTCTGTACACGCCTGCTCTCCGTGCGCCCGTGTTTGAGTTTTACGTTGCACTTTCTGCTGTGCACTCAGGGCCAACGGTCACGGCCCCCAGAGGCCCCCGGGTGTCGGGTGCATAGCCGCCGAGGAAGGGCCCCGCTCGGCTCTTAGAAAGTCAGGTGAGACACAGTGAGTAAAGTTCCTCAAACAGCGTGAAAGCACCAGGCTGGCAAGTCGCACGGGCAGTGCCGCCTCCTCCCTGTGTCCCAGTTCCCATGGCATCCACAGGCGACCCAGGGATGACCCGACAGGGAACACGGGGTGAATTCCCTGTCCGCACCGAGCCCGCAGGTGACCGGTGAGACTCTGGGGACACTGGGAGAACAGGATTTGGCCTGCAGCGCCTGATACAGCCCATGCTCCAGGGAGAGCCCGAGTTCGGAGCGGACCCACGGTCAGGATGCAGAAGGCCACCGGCAGGTGCACTGAGATTCCTGGAGAGACAGCGGCCACGGAGGTTCTTGGGTTCCACGCCAGTGGGGTGTCCTGCCTTGGGCACGCTGGCACGCGGCTTAGGGTGTCTGAGCGCAGTCCCACTGAGGCCCAGTCTCCTGCCGGCCACAGGCTGTCAGCTCAGACCTCTAACTCGCCTGTGAGTCACAGTCCTCCCCAGTCTCAGGGACAGCAGCACCTGGCTTCTCCTCACCTGAGCGGAGACCACTGCCCACCTCGCTCCCGCCTGCCCTCACCTGAGTGGAGACCGCTGCCCACCTCGCTCCCGCCTGCCCTCACCTGAGCGGAGACCACTGCCCACCTCGCTCCCGCCTGCCCTCACCTGAGCGGAGACCACTGCCCACCTCGCTCCCGCCTGCCCTCACCTGAGTGGAGACCGCTGCCCACCTCGCTCCCGCCTGCCCTCACCTGAGCGGAGACCACTGCCCACCTCGCTCCCGCCTGCCCTCACCTGAGCGGAGACCACTGCCCACCTCGCTCCCGCCTGCCCTCACCTGAGTGGAGACCACTGCCCACCTTGCTCCCACCTGCCCTGCCCGCTGATCCTCCTTCCTGTCCCCGTCACGGGAAGCGCTTCTCGACTGAATGGAACGAGCAGGTGTGTGGTCGCCTTCCAGAGGGAGGGCAGCTGAGACTTGGGGACCCGCAGCTGAGAGCGAGGTCCGAGCGTGCTGGCCGGCAGGGAGAGCACCCCACGGCCACGGATGCCAGGCGGCAGGGGGTCCCTGCGTCTTTGGCCACACGGTGTCCCCTGTGTCCTGTGCAGAGTAGCACCCTCCCGGCCTGATCCAGACCCTGCCTCTCGTCTCGTGGCTCCAGCTCACCCCGGAGAGACAGTCCCGTGGGGGGCCCTCTCTGGGACGGGGGTCACAACACAGAGAGACCAGGGCGGCAGCACGCTGTGCCCGGAGCACGGCCTGCCTGAGCCCGTGTGGGCGTGCGGGGCAGGGACGAGGAGGGACACGTGAGGTCCGTCCAGAGCAAGGATGCTGTGAGCTGCGTGCGGTGTCGCGTCTCACGCTGGAGGCCTGCGCACTGGTCGGCGTTTGCTTTGTGAATCGTTGGCTTGGACCGCGGCCTCAGAGCAGCTAAGGGGGAACCGGTTAGGACGGAAACCAGACGTCTAAAAATAGATGGAGTTTAGTGTGATTCTTGGAGTTCTTCATGACATTTCTTTGTCAAAGTACATTTCCTTCAAAATCTACACTCTTTTTAAAATCTATGTTCTTTCTAAAAGGGTAGAAATAGCCTGACCAGGCGGTGCAGTGGATAGAGCATCGGACTGGGATGCGGAGGACCCAGGTTCAAGAGAGACCCCGAGGTTGCCAGCTTGAGTGCGGGCTCATCTGGTTTGAGCAAAAGCTCACCAGCTTGGACCCAAGGTCTCTGGCTAGAGCAAGGGGTTACTCGGTCTGCTGAAGACCCACGGTCAAGGCACATATGAGAAAGCAATCAATGAACAACTAAGGAACTGCAACAAAGAATTCATGTTTCTCATCTCTCTCCCTTCCTGTCTGTCTGTCCCTCTCTCTGACTCTCTCTGTCTCTCCTACATACACACAAAAAAGGGTGGAAATAGTACATAGGTGTGTCTCATGACCCACGTGCATGGGTCCCCGCCTCCCGCAAATTCTCACTGTCCTGTCCAGGGAAGGCTGTGCTATGAGTCTCCCTGCAGGTGCATCACATGCCGGTGTGCGTGTGCGTGTACATACATACACGTGTGTGCGTGTGCACGTCTATGGTCATAGCTGCACACACACATGCATGTTTTCTCCCACTGAAACGAGCTCATACTGTTTGTATCCAGAAACTGTGCAATAATTTCCAAGAGAAGTCTTTCGCAAACATCCTCACTTGATCACACCGAGCGCTCTTCCAGTCTGGCTGTCCACTGCGTGCCAGCAAAGTCGTCCCCAGAGTTACGTAGTTACCGACAAGCAGCGGCGGAGGACATTTACACACAGGCCCGGCCACCTGTGCCACAGTCTAGGTGTTTCCCAAGGGTTTCCCAGGGTCCTACTGACCTGCAGACCAAAAGCGAGCCAGGTAGGCACGTCCGTGGTCTGACAGCGCCCAGATCTAAGGAGCCATGTGCCCAACAGTGACTGGGGCAGAGGCCACCACACTAGGCGAGGCCCAGCAGGGACTGGGACACAGGCCACCACACTAGGCAAAGCCAACAGAGGCTGGGACACAGGCCACCACACTAGGCAAGGTCAACAGAGGCTGGGACACAGGCCACCACACTAGGTGAGGGACTACTGGTTTTGGGGGCTGCATTGTAAATGTCACAATGACTACGTCATGGGAGCAAAGGCACAGAGCGGGCTTGGGAGCTTGACCAATGTCACTCCACGTCATGGTGGCTTTACCTGGGCACAAAATCGTGTATTGAAAACCACCCAGAAAATCCCAGCACAATCATCACTTTTGTTGCTCGGCTGGGGCGTCATGGACAAGGTCTCATTATATGTCCGATTTCTTCAGCTGTCAGCGCTCAGCGGGACCCTTAGGGAAACAAGCCCCCCCCCCCCCCCGCCGCTGCCTCACTGAGGGGGTCCCTGAGCTGAGGGGCTGGGACTTCCAGTTTCTGTAGAAAGTCTGCTAGCATCCCTGGGGCCGAGCAGCTGCTGTGGGGGATGGGGGGCTGTCCCTCCACCTCTGCGGAGATACAGAGGGGGGTGTGTGACCCCAAGGGCACCCTCCCCCATTTTCTATGGCGTCGCCTGCTGGATCTGGGGGACAGCACATCTCACCGCCAGAACACGGCGTGATTTCTCTGTCTGCTCGCTCGTGTATTGTCTGCTCCCTCCATCTGGCTGGAACCTCTCGGAGAACAGGGGCCCTCGCTCCCCCGTGAGGGCGGCGGCCCCCGCCGAGGATGACACCTGGAACAGGTGCACCCGCCACAAAGTTGTGGGATGACCGTGGAAGGTGGTCCCACATGAGAGGCAGCAGAGGGCTCAGGGGAGAGGGAGGAGGGTTTGCACTTGGAGGACAGAGGGGGGGGGTGTGCAGGTGTGCGCGTCAGCTGTCTGCACTTGGAGGACAGAGGGGGGTGTGTGCAGGTGTGCGCGTCAGCTGTCTGCACTTGGAGGACAGAGGGGGGTGTGCAGGTGTGCGCGTCAGCTGTCTGTGCACGCCCACACGGGCAACGAGCGGGCCTCCGTCATTGCTCTGAGCGCCCGAGTGGAGAGTGAAGATGTCCCCTCTGACCCAGTGCTAAGTGGATGTGATGGGGGCAGGGAACTCGCGAGTTTAAATTTTAGCTTGAGGAATGGCGGCTTTGGTTATGGCCAGCGGGCTTAATGGTCAGTTCAAGTAAAGACTTTGTTCTGGGAACCAGGGCACCGGAATGGGCCGCTGGGACTTCAGGAGGTCTGTGAGTGACCCACCCGTGTGCCCCGGGGGTCTGCAAGCGAAGCCTTTGTGCCCCAGGGATGCAACTCCGCCCGCTATGATCCAGTTGACTTTGACTGCGACCTGCGTAACTTTCCCTGGGAACCCCCAAACCCTTAAGCTGCCATTTCTGCCCCTTATGGAGAGCCCGGCTGGGGACAGGAGGGAGAGGCAATTTGGGGGTGCAGCACCCCTCTCCCCGGATCGCCGGCCATCCAAGTAAAGCGCCCATGAGGATTCGATCCTCGCCTCTACTTACTGGCTGAACTGGCGACAGGCAGCCCAGACTTCCATATGTCCAGGGACAGAGGGGTGAGTGGAGGACCCCAGCTCCTGTGGGCTGGGGTCTCCCGGGTTCCCGCAGTAGAGGGTGTCGGCACACTCAGGCTGCTCAAGTGTCCCAGGAGGGAATGATGGCTGAGGGCCCCAGGGCAAGGGGGACCCTGAATCTCTCACAGCTTGGAGGGCCCCACGATTCATTAGAGCAGGGGTCGGGAACCTTTTTGGCTGAGACAGCCATGAACGCCACATATTTTAAAATGTAATTCCATGAGAGCCATACAATGACCCGTGTACATTATGCATTATCCAATAAAAATTGGGTGTTTCCCGGAGGACAGCTGTGATTGGCTCCAGCCACCCACAACCATGAACATGAGCGGTAGGAAATGAATAGATTGTAATACATGAGAATGTTTATATTCTCAGAGGCAGCCATCAAAAGAGCCACATCTGGCTCGTGAGCCATAGGTTCCCAACCCCTGCCTTAGATCGTGCCAGGTGAACGTGCTTAGACTATTTCACCGTCTGGGCCCTGCTGCAGGTGAGCTGCCCTGGGTGGGTGGGGGGCTCTGCCCCCACTGGCCCACTGACACCTCTGTTCCCCTGGCTCTGTGCCACGGGTCAGGGTCCAGAGGGAACCCCACTTGGTTCCCGGGTCTGTGTCACCGGGCTCATGGTCACAGAGGCCCGTCCCAGCGAGGGGGCCACGGGCTCCCTGGCCACTGCACGGCTGTAACAGCTTCTCCAGCCAGAGGCGTGCTAAGGAGCGTGCTTAACCATAAAGCACCAAGCAGATGTGTTTCCTAAAGGCAAGAATCTCTGACGTCGGCCACGATCCACCCCATTCCCTTTCTAGGCATTTTTAGCTTCACGTGCAGGAAAGTGCGTTTGGTGGTGTTAACTTAAGTGCCTCCTGAGAAAAGAGAAAGCCATTGGTTACACTTCCCTTACATTGGAGCGGTTTTTTTCTCTTCTTTAACTAAACGGTTTCTGAGCGAGAAGGGGACTCACGCCAGTTCCCGGCGCATGGGTGACCTCTGCGGTAGCGAGACAGAGACTCCGAGTGGCTGGAGTCCTCCCCGCGCCGCCCAGCGTCCTGCGGGTCTCTGCTCCCTGCCGCTGGGCCTTTCTCTGCGGCGTCCCCGGAATGAGGGCGCAGGCGGGTCTACGAATCACTCCTTCCCTGCAGAGTGATGCGGTTCAGTGGCCACTTCCAGGCACTGGAGTCGGTTTCCTCGTGCTGCCCAGACGGTGCCACGAGGCTCCCCCCACTGAGCGTTGCCACCACGGGCTCCGAGTCCCAGCACGACCAAGCCTGCCTTCCCGACCCCAACGAGACAGGAATTACTGGCTTCAGAGAACTTTGGAAACGCTCGTCCACGTCAAGTTTCATTAACAACTGGATGAAATACTTTCTTTTGCTTCCTTATCAGCTGTGAGTCATCCAAGAAGGTAGCCGCTGGACACAGGTGGATGCTTACATTGAAAATGTAATTAATGAAAGTCAACTGCGGTCCTGTCTTCAGTTCTGCAGTTTCCCTGGGCTAGCCACGTCTCAGGGGCCCGTAGTGCCCTAACGGGAGGGACCTCCGTGAGGACGGTGCAGAAAGTCCTCTCGGACACCTGACACGCAGCCTCTCCAAGCCCCTCTGAGGGTCAGCGCCCCATCTGGGAGTGACTCCCGGAGTCCACCTGCAAACAACAGGAAACGCGGCCGACCGTGGAGTGCGCAGTTCCTCGGGCGCTGTCTTCCCGTGGCCGGCAGGGTGGTGAAGTCACACAGTCTTCAAGGCACGAACACTTTGACCCCTAGTTCTTATAACCCTGCTACCGCTCAGAAGCTGACCTGTAGGTCTGGATGCCGAGGTGTACACTTTGTTCTCTGTTGGTCAAATAAGTTTGTAAGGCCCTGGCCGGTTGGCTCAGTGGTAGAGCATCGGCCTGGCGTGCAGAAGTCCCGGGTTCGATTCCCGGCCAGGGCACACAGGAGAAGCGCCCATCTGCTTCTCCACCCCCCCCTCCTTCCTCTCTGTCTCTCTCTTCCCCTCCCATAGCCAAGGCTCCATTGGAGCAAAGATGGCCTGGGCGCTGGGGATGGCTCCTTGGCCTCTGCCCCAGGCGCTGGAGTGGCTCTGGTCGCGACAGAGCGATGCCCCAATGGGCAGAGCATCTCCCCCTGGTGGGCAGAGCGTCGCTCCTGGTGGGTGTGCCAGGTGAATCCCGGTCGGGCGCATGCGGGAGTCTGTCTGACTGTCTCTCCCCATTTCCAGCTTCAGAAAAATACAAAAAAAAAAAAGTTTGTAAATATGATATATGTTTGCTCGCTTATACTTTGCATTGGGTGTGGGGGACCGGCTGTAAGCAGGCAGGGTGGTTATAGCCTAAGGCTTAGTTTTAAGACTAAGCTTTTCCCCACATCCTTGACTGATTGCACGATGTGGGGTGGTGCACTCTCATGAGGAATCCCATTGTTGGGCAGATAAAATGTATTATGCTCACTTTGTTAAAGATAACACGAGGAGGCCATCGCCCAAGTGATATTAATGTGTGTTGGGGTGGGCTAAAGGCAGGCAGAATCCTTGTAGCCTGGGGCTTGGTTTTGGGATTAAGCCTTTCCACCCCTTTTGCTGTGGGGTGGTACAATCCAATCAGGCCTCAGAGAAGTGACTGTATTAGAGACCTCCCTATTTTGTATATTGGATTAGAGGTTGTGAAGCTACAATATAAAATGGGGGCAGAACAGAGTTTGGGCTCTTGGTTCCTGAGATTATCATTAGAAGAGAGAGCAGAGGAGAGCAGAGAAAGGCCATGTGAAGGAGGCCAGGAGAAGCAGCCAAGATGGTGGAGTGCTGAGTGAGATGCCAGTTTGTGTAGAGTTTGTATTTGGGATAAGGAAGGAGATGGGGAACAGAGGTGAATAAGTCTGGTGAGCTAGAAACCTTTGATTCTAGGAAACTCGGATAAGTCAGTAGCTTTGTGAGCACTGAATGTGACTGGGTTTTGGAGCCCAGTGTGTATTTTTACTTGCCCGCCGGGTGCAAGCTAGGATTAAAGACGATGGCCCACCAGTTTGTGGCTCTGCTGTTTCTTTACCGACTGCCCGAATCCAATGCGAACCTGCATGGGCCAGGCTGCTGTGATGGTGGCCCTGGCCGTGCCTTCTGGCTTTACACCCATTATGCCTCAGATAAGTGGCTTTGTATCAGAGACTTCCTTGTTTGTATATTGGATTAAAGGTTTTGATTTCTACACTATAAAGTGGGGCAGACCAGGAGCTTGCTCTCTCTCGGTTCCTGCTATCACCATTGCAGGGGCCTCCCAGATCCCTTGCCCTTCATGGGAAAATGTCTTCTCTTATGGCTCGCCTGTCTTGGTGAGACACCAACACACAGAATGGCCCACCATCCTCCGACTCTGCCATTTCTTTACCATCTGCCTGAATCCAGTGGGAACCTGCATGTGAATGGCCACGAGGGCGGCTCCTGGCCTTACATTCTCATCTAAGACTGAAGTTCACATCACGTTCCGCACGGCTGACAGCGCCGCTTGACGCGGACGGTGCCATTGCTACGCGCGCTGTTGGGCAGATAAAATGTATTATGCTCACTTTGTTAAAATAGGCGCTGCCCACGTGAGGCCATTGCCCAGGTGATATTAATGTGTGAATGTGTGTTGAGAATTGTTGTAGCCTTAGGCTTGGTTTGGGGATTAAGCCTGTCCCACCCTTTTTGGTGTGAGGTGGTGCAATCCTATCATGCCTCAGAGAAGTGACTTTGTATTAGAGACTTCCCTGTTATGTATATTGGATTGAGGGTTTGGATTTCTACACTATAAAATGGAGGCAGAACGGGACTTGGCTCTTGGTTCCTGAGATTATCATTAGAAGAGAGAGCAGAGGAGAGCAAAAAAAGGCCACGTGGAGGAGGCCAGGAGAAGCAGCCAAGATGGTGGAGTGCTGAGTGAGATGCCAGTTTGTGCAGTTTGACGCTGGAGAAGGAAGGAGATGGGGAACTGAGGAGAATAAGGCTGGTGAGCTAGAAACCTTTGATTCTAGGAAACTCGGATAAGTCAGTGGCTTTGTGAGCACTGAGTGTGACTGGGTTTTGGAGCCCAGTGTGTATTTTTACTTGCCCGCCGGGTGCAAGCTAGGATTAAAGGCTATGGCCCACCAGTTTTTGGCTCCATGGTTTCTTTTTTTTTTTTTTTTTTTTTCATTTTTCTGAAGCTGGAAACAGGGAGAGACAGTCAGACAGACTCCCGCATGCGCCCGACCGGGATCCACCCGGCACGCCCACCATGGGGCGACGCTCTGCCCACCAGGGGGCGATGCTCTGCCCATCCTGGACGTCGCCATGTTGCGACCAGAGCCACTCTAGCGCCTGGGGCAGAGGCCACAGAGCCATCCCCAGCGCCCGGGCCATCTTTGCTCCAATGGAGCCTTGGCTGTGGGAGGGGAAGAGAGAGACAGAGAGGAAAGCGCGGCGGAGGGGTGGAGAAGCAAATGGGCGCTTCTCCTGTGTGCCCTGGCCGGGAATCGAACCCGGGTTCTCCGCACGCTAGGCCGACGCTCTACCGCTGAGCCAACCGGCCAGGGCGCTCCATGGTTTCTTTACCGACTGTCCGAATCCAATGGGAACCTGCATGTGAATGGCCACGATGGCGGCTCCTGGCTTTACACGCGCGTAGTGGCGGGCACGAGTTGTGTGGCGTGACGTGGAGTTCTGTTCTGTTGTGTGAAGTCACCACTCTGCTGTAAGACCGGTCGCTACCAGAAATGAGTATGAAACAGGGGCCGGGGCCAATCCGCTGGGGCGTCCTGATCTTAGGCCGGTCAGAAAGTGGCTCTGGTGGGTGGCGGCCAGCTCACCGAGTAGCCCAGGAGTGCCGGCGGTTGCAGGGAGAGTCGGCACGAAGTCCCGGCAAGCTTGAGGATGAACCCTCTGCCTCCCAGGGGCAAAGGAGACTTCCTGGTGCAGGCTGACTCCTGGGCCGGGTCCCGCCCCTGCAGGGAGCTACGGCCTGCCAGTCCGCGGAGGGTGGACCCTGCCCAGCGGCCCGATGGACAGGAGTCTGAGGAACGTGCTGGTGGTCTCCCTCGGGTTTCTGCTTCTCTTCACCGCCTACGGGGGTCTGCAGAACCTGCAGGTAAGCGTGCACACCTGTCCTGCGATCTGGGCCTCTGAGAACCCCTGCGGTCTGCCCCTAAACCCTCAGCAGGGCTGTGGTTCTGACAGGCAGCCCCGGGGCGGGGTGGAAGGGTGGGGGGCGGGCCTCAGGCGCAGCCCAGCTGGATTGCATAAGGGCGGGGCGGGCGGACCTCTGACCCTTGGACCTGGCAGCAGGTCTGGGTTAGTGACTTGATAAGATACTCCCTGCCTCTGGCTGGTGTCAAGGAGATGTGGGAGGAATCGCTGTGAATTCTCCGTGTGTGGTCAGGGGTCCCGGTGGGAATGGATCAGGTCTTCCCGGACCATGTGGGTTCCAAGTTGCTTTGCACAAAAGTGTGACCTGGACAAGGTGGTGTGGGGCTGACCCCCTGTGGCACCCTCTCCTCCCCAGGTCTCTCTAAAGGGTGGCGGGTTGCATTTAAGTCTGATCCTGAACTGTGACTGGACCCTCGGGGGGTGGTAAGGGCAGCTCCCCTGGGGGCGAGCCTCCCACCGCGGGGTCAGGCTCCTCGGGAAGCCGCGGCTGTGGACCTGACCTCTGCACGT
The DNA here is from genome assembly GCF_036850995.1 of Saccopteryx leptura. NCBI lineage: Eukaryota > Metazoa > Chordata > Mammalia > Chiroptera > Emballonuridae > Saccopteryx > Saccopteryx leptura. Next base: position 5,275,684 of record NC_089505.1, on the reverse strand, counting down.
GGACGCTGGGGGAGAGAGCACAGGACAGCGCCCCAGAGGCTGCTGGGGTGTGGCTCTCAGGCTCTGACTGTGGGCCCGGCCCCGTGGGGACCTCGCTCAGGACACGGAGTGACAGTGGTGGGCGCAGCAGTGTAGCCCCGGGCGGGGGGAAGCACCCCGCTAACATCCAGTCGGACCCTCAGGAGTGGAAGACCCGCTGTCCTGCTGTGGTCCCCTCTGCCTTGGGGGACAGAGAGCTCAGAGGGCCAGACCTCTGACCGGCCTGGAACTGTCCCCCCCGCCCACCACCCGAGCCCCAACCCCGCCTCTTTCCCGGCCCCCAACCCAGGCTGAGGAAACACGTTGGGCTGTCAGTCAGGGCGGGCTTCAGCTAAATAACGTGAGGATATGGACAGAAGTGACCTCTCTGGTCATTCAGATCTCACCCTGGACGTCCCTTCCTTCTCCCCCTCCCCTGCGCCCCCGGACGGACGCAAGTCTGGGAGAGGCGTATTGACCTCCCGCTGGACTCCCACGATCCTGGGGGTCCAATCGCGCATCCTAGCTTGGAGTCTGGCCTCCTCAGGTCTGGTCCAGCCGCTGTCCACCCCAGCACAGCCGCACAGAAGCAGACGTGTCCCTTGCTGTCTGTCCTCTCGGGACAAGCCCCGTGGAGACGCATCCCCTGCAAAGTGTCCCCTCGTCTGCACGTCCCACCCTTCCCCAGGCCCCCTCCTCACCCTCCTGAGCTCACGTGGCCTTGCGTCCCGCTAGGAAAGCCTTCCTGACTCCACGGGGCTGACCTGAGTGACCCCCGAGCCGGTTGCCGACACCTGTCGGCTCCTGTCATCACCCCTGATCCACCGCCCTGCCCCCTTGGTCCTGAGCTCCCGTCCCCCTCCTGACCTTTTTCCCTCTGTCCACCTTCTCCCTCTTCTTCCTCTTCCCCTCGCCCTCCACGCCCGCCTCCCCTCCCTGCCTCCGACAAGTGAGAGGCAGTGGAGAAAGCCTGGTCCGGTTTCTTATCTGCCCAGCGGTCACTTCTCACGAGGCTAGTCTAGGCACTCAGCTGAAAAAGTGACAAAAATACGAAGAATGTGAGTTCGCTGTCCTGGCCGGTTGGCTCAGCGGTAGAGCGTCGGCCTAGCGTGCGGAGGACCCGGGTTCGATTCCGGCCAGGGCACACAGGAGAAGCGCCCATTTGCTTCTCCACCCCTCCGCCGCGCTTTCCTTTCTGTCTCTCTCTTCCCCTCCCGCAGCCAAGGCTCCATTGGAGCAAAGATGGCCCGGGCGCTGGGGATGGCTCTGTGGCCTCTGCCCCAGGCGCTAGAGTGGCTCTGGTCGCAACATGGCGACGCCCAGGATGGGCAGAGCATCGCCCCCTGGTGGGCAGAGTGTCGCCCCATGGTGGGCGTGCCGGGTGGATCCCGGTCGGGCGCATGCGGGAGTCTGTCTGACTGTCTCTCCCTGTTTCCAGCTTCAGAAAAAATGAAAAAAAAAAAAAAAAAAGAATGTGAGTTCGCTTACACATGTGACAGGGAGCCTTGCTCTCTGCCTCTGATCCCACACACGTCTCCCCTGCGGGGACAGACACACCCTCCCTCTGGAGCCTCGGGGTCCCCAGGTGACGGACCACAGCTGTCACGAGCGCAGGAGGCCTCTCAGGCCAGCACGCCCCGCCCCCTGCCACCACCTCGCTGTCCCTCCTGGGGTCTCTAGGAGCAGTTTTCTCCCCCACTCCCTCCTCCAGCCGAGGAGAGCCCGCCTCCCGCCCACCCGGGCTGGAGCACCGGGGGCTGCAGGTGAGCCGAGCCCCGCCCGCCGGCCTGGGCCCCTCTGAGCCGGTGGCTCTGTCCCCGCAGAGCAGCCTGTACCGCGAGGACGGCCTGGGCGTGACGGTGCTGAGCGCCCTGTACGGCGCGGTGCTCCTGTCCTCCATGCTGCTGCCGCCGCTGCTCATCAGGACCCTGGGCTGCAAGTGGACCATCGTCGCCTCCATGGCCTGCTACGTGACCTTCTCCCTGGGCAACTTCTACGCCAGCTGGTACAGCCCGCAGGGCGCGGCCCTGGACGCCGGGGCCTCCCTCGGGGACGGCGGCGGGCGCTGAGAGCTGGGCTTCCGCGCAGGACACCGGCCTGGCGCTGTCCCCTCCCCTGTCCCTCTGCTCCTCCCGATTCCTGCCCTGACCTTTCCTAAGGCCTGTGTGGGTGGGCCTCCCTCTCGGTCCCAGGAATGACCAGGAGAACCTAAAATGTCCAGGGAGGGTTTCAGGGGGACTTAGCAGGGGGACTGGTGGCTCAAATACTGTCCCCTCGTCCTTCACACAGTGGACACAGCGGGGCCGTAGCCAGTGCCTGAGCTCTACTCTCTCCCTGAAGGAAAGGGACCCTCGGGGACCATGCTCTAAGCCCATGGGCCACACGCCCTGGCCCCAGGTGCACCCACCAAGCCTTCCTTTGAGGGACACCCGCTTGTCATCAGGACGCACTGCTGATAACGAGGGCTTGGCAGTCTGCTTCCTGCTGTCACCACGGAGCTTTCCTACGAACCCTCACTGAGGGGGGCAGAGGTCCTCAGCCCACCCGCCCCCTCACTGCGGTCACACGCAGAGCGGCCAGGAGCACCGAGGTCCACCCACTCTTATTTGTAATCCCGGCTCCGGGCTGCTGCCACCTTTTAAAGGCAAGGGAGGTCCCTGCTCCTACCTTTCCTTCTTGCAAAGGGAGTGAACTCGGACCAGAGAAGGCACCGACCTTGCTCAGTGATCGTGTCTCGTCTCGTGGTAGTTAGGAGGGGACACACCCGCCGGTCTAGGCTGCCTGTGAACATAACAAGGCTTCCCGGGGGCCAGGCGTCAGAGCCCCACTCCCCCCACCCCCACCTCACTGTCCCCCAACCCGCCCCCATCCTCCGCCCCTCCCCGCCCGCTCCCACTCCCCCTGCCCCCCACCCCCCCCGCCCCCCACCCCCCCCCCACACCCCACCCCCCCCCCCCCCCCCCCCCCCCCCCCCCCCCCCCCGCCCCCCACCCCCCCCCCCCCCCCCCCCCCGCGCCCGTCACCCCCCCCACTGCCCCGCCCCCCTGCCCCCACTCCCCCCGCCCCCACCCACCTCACCCGCCGCCCACCCCCCACTCCCCCGCCCCCCCTTTGCCCCCTACACTCCCCGCCCCCACTCCCCCGCCCCCACTCCCCGCCCCCACCCCCACTCCCCTGCCCACCCACTCCCCCACCCCCACTCCCCCGCCCCCCTGCCCCCACTCCCCTGCCCCCACTCCCCGCCCCACTCCCCGCCCCCACCTCCCCCGCTCACCACTCCCCCGCCCCCCCTGCCCCCACTCCCCCGCCCCCACTCCCCCGCCCCCCTGCCCCCACTCCCCCGCCCCCACTCCCTCCGCAGAGGGGCTTCTGGGGAGAGGACCGCGCCCTCACCCCGTGTCCCGCCGCGCAGGTACACGCTGATCCCCACCTCCGTCCTGCTGGGCCTGGGGGCGGCCCCACTCTGGTCGGCTCACTGCACCTACCTCACCGTCACTGGGAACGCCCACGCGGAGAAGGCCGGCAAACGCGGCCAGGACGTGGTGAACCAGTATTTTGGGATCTTTTTCCTCATTTTCCAGTCGTCCGGCGTCTGGGGAAACCTGATCTCGTCCCTGGTGTTCGGCCAGACGCCCACGCAAGGTAAAAGGAGACGGGGGCTCTGGGGAGACCCCCGGGAGGGTCCCCGATCCCAGGCGCGCACCTGAGCAGGGGGTCGCCTGAGGCCCTAAGCACGTGATTCTCCACCTGCCTGTGGCTCAGCCTCACCTGGTTCCCGGTGCCTCCCCGGGACGGGGTGGCTGGGCCTGACGGGGCCCCATGGAGTCTGACCCTCCCCTCCGCTGGGGGAGGCCCCCGCCAGTGACACTCGGGTCTACGGGGTCAACCCTATGCTCTCAGATTGTCCGAGGACCGGCTGGAGGGCCGTATTTTTTCCCACTGAATTGACCACAGTTTGAAATGTTACACCTAAGACCATTGATTGCTTAGCTGATTGGAAACCTGACCTTTTTTTTTTTTTAAAGATTTTATTTATTGATTTTACAGGTAGAAGAGGGGGCGGGGACTGAGAAAGGTCAACTCGTAGTTGTTTCGCTTTAGTTGTTCATTGATTGCTGTCGTGTGAGCCTTGACCGGGCAAGCCCAGGGTTTCGAATGGCGACCTCAGCATCCCAGGTCGAGGCTTTATCCACAGGGCAGGCTGAAATCTGACGTAACGCACCTGGCCCAGACCTGCGTGCAAAGCGGCACCTGTTAATATGTCTGCACCCTTTGATGTCTGAGGATTTAAACTGAGGACGGAGGACGTGAGTCTCTCTAATTCTCACAGGAAACCTTTGTCGATGGGGGAGGTCCTCACTCTCCTGAATGTCACAGGACACCTTCTAGCTCCTCTCTCTGGTCCTCGTCTGCTGTCCCGCGTAGAGTCTGGCCTTGGGACCCTCTGTCTTCAAAGTCCTTCTCCCCTTTCTTCTCATGTGAGGTGATAGTTCACGTTCTATTCTTTTAACAAAGAAGGAAGCTGACATTCAGAGAAGACGGGCAGTAACCGGCCCGTAGTCGTGGGGCCGGCCCGGTGAGTCGAAGGCGAACCAGCCATCCTGATGCCCAGCCTAGAAGGGCATTCATTCGTTCTTGATTAATTTTTAAAAGTTGAAGATTTTTATTTATGTCAGGAAAGTAATGTAACAAATAACCAACATTTAGCCTGCCCAGGCAGTGGTGCGTGGATAGAGCATTGTCCTGGTTCAAAAACGCAGAGGACCCAGGTTCAAAACCCCGAGGTCGCCAGCTTGAGCGTGGGCTCATCCGGCTTGAGTGTGGGGTCATAGACACAACCTCATGGTCTCTGACTTGAGCTCAAAGGTTGTGGCTTCAAGTCCAAGGTTGCTAGTTTGAGCAAGGGGTCATTCACTCTGCTGGAGCCCCTTGGTCAAGGCAAATATGAGAAGCAATCAGTGAACAACTAAGGTGCCGCAAGGAAGAACTGATGCTTCTCATCTCTCTCCTTTCCTGTCTGTCTGTCCCTAGCTGTCCTTCTTTCTATCTCTTGCAAAAAAAAAAAAAAAGAGTAACCAACATTTATGGCACATTTGTCTAGTCTTTCCTAAAATCAAGAGCACAGACACGTGCCTTACGGGAAATGTGTTTGAGACACTCAGTCAAACAAGCCGTGTCTGGGGACATGGAGCCGCCGTGACCCCGCTCTGGCTGTGTCCACCCTCCTCTTCACTGGGCACTCTCGCTCCCTGTGGCCTGTCTCTCATCACACCACTGTGTGTGTCCACCCTCCTCTTCACTGGGCACTCTCGCTCCCTGTGGCCTGTCTCTCATCACACCGCCCGGGTCCTCAGGCCCCCTGTCCCCTGCCCTTTCCTCAGATGCCGTCCCAGAGGAGCAGCTCCTGTCCTGTGGGGCCAGTGACTGCCTGATGGCCACAGCGCCCGCCAACAGCACCCAGCGCCCCGCCCAGGAGCTGATCTACACCCTGCTGGGCATCTACACAGGTCTGTGCTCAGCTGCTCCGGGCGGAGTCTCGCCGAGAGCAAACCCCAGCTCCTTCCTGTGCCGAAAAAGACCACCTCCCCAGAGTCCAAGTGACCCCCCCGCGCCTGCGAAGCCCCACACGGTGCGTCCAGCTGTGGCTGGTTCTCAGGCTTCCGTGTGAAAGCAGGTACAGCCGGCCAGGGCTTAGCTGCCCGTGATGACGGGTCGTCACGCCTCCACACGGCCCAACACGGTCATCACTCGCCACGCGTGCTTATTGAAACTCCAATGAACCAAATCAAAATGCTCTTTCTAAGTCACAACAGCCACATCCCCAGGGCTGCATGGCCTCGCTGGGCTGATGGCCGCCGTATTGGACAGCACACGGGAGACACGGTCCTGGTGGGGGGGCCGCTTGAGTGTCAGCTCTGTCCAATGACCCTGGGAGTCCAAAATCTCTATAGAGTGGACCCTCCCTCTGAGGCCTGTGTTTGAGGGGCTCCTGTTGTAAGGCTGGTGTGGGCACAGTTCCCTCCTGCGTCCGTCACCCTGGGTCCTCGAGTCCTCGGGGCGCGCGGTCACTGGTCACAGGGCAGCGTGAGGCACCCAGACTCCGACGCCCGTGACAGGTGGTTTCCCAAAGGAGGGTCACGGTCATGATGGTTCTTGTCCTTAGAAGCTCGTCTCAACGGAAACCAGTTCTGTGAAGGACCTTCTAAATGACCCGTTCCTACCGTCACAGATGTAACACCACTGCGAAGGGGCTGCCTTTGAAAGGTTTTGCTTGTTGTTACCGTTTTGGAGGGAACTTAAAATCTGTTCTGTTGGTCGCTCTTGACTTTGAAATTTGTGAGGGTCGTGGAAAGTGTGCTTCTTAAGAGCGAAGGGGGTGCTGTGTGTGGAGTTGGAGGGACCGTGTCTCGCGGGTCTCCGGGGAATGGAAGGTTAAGAAGGCCGTGGGCGCGCTGTCCCAGGGTGTCCAAGGCGAGATGACCGGCCGTGCCCAGGTCTCTGCCCGGCTCATCTCCACACCGAGGTCTTGGCTGCCAAGGGCCTGACGGTGGCAGGCTCACTTTCTAGGCAGAGTGGGGTGTCAGCCTAACCGGGAAGCGTGAAAGGACAGGGGACCCCGGGAGGGATGACAGATACGGGTGGGGCAGAGCGAGGGGAGAGGGGAGGGAGGAGAGTTAGAGCAGAGAGCAGAGGCTCAGGCGTGGCTGGGACTGGGGTGCGGGGGGAGGGTGGGCCACACCCCCCGAGGCTGAAGGAGGAGCTTGTTCCTTTTGGGAAGTGTCCAGCCTGACTGTCCGGCAGAATGGGTGCGTCCACTCGGCACCAGAGAGCAGGCGTGCAGGTGGGAAGATCGTGTAGGTGGTGGCTGCAATCTCGGGAGCAGAGGAGATTCTTAGGGAGGCGGTGAGATGTTGCGGGAAGAAGTGGGTGGAGCTCGGGACCGCAGGTGACCACACGCAGGGCTGACACTGCCACCGAGCCCACCGGGCAGGGCCAGAGAGTTTCCTTGCAAAGAGCCAGACAGTAAATATTCCAGGCTTGAGGAACCCTATGGTCTCCGTTCCCTGCTGCGTTTGCCACGGAGCAGAAGACCCAGACGATGTGTCCGCCACGGCCGTGGCTCGGTGCCGGCCACGCTTTATTTATAGAAGCAGGCAGACAGCCGGCCTTGGCCCCGGACTGCGGTCTGTCGACCCTGTCCCCAAGGGACAGCTCAGGCCATGGGACCGGGCACCGTGCGCGTCTGCGGGCTCTCAGCGTGCGTCCCCGGGGGGAGGGGGGAGGGCGCCTTCCTGGCCCCTTGGTGCGTTCCACCCACTTCCCCGTTCAGAGAATCCGCAGCCCGTGGGGGCTCAGGTCCGAAGTTCACGTGAGACAGTTCACGCCCACGGAACCCGGAGGAAGTGTCTCCTACTATTTGATTCCTGGCTTTCTTGCAGGGTTTTGTAAGTCTCTTTCCTTGAAGCAAGGCCATGTTACTGTAAAGACAAAAAAGAAAAAGAGATAAGAAAGGGCTATAAAGGCAGAGAGTACGGCCTCCCTGGAGGGACGACCGGGTTGCAGGGCCCTGTCCGCCCCTCAGGCTCCTCAGAGCGCAGCCCAGGCTTGTGCGACTCCAGCCGTTTCCCGGTGCACGACCCTCGCAGGGGCCGGGGTCCCGGGGCCGCTCAGGACATACAAGTACTTCCCAGTAGACACGTGGCCCCCACCCCTCAGAGGCTCCTGTGTGCCACCTGTCCATGGGGGGGGGAACAGGGGGAGGGTAGTGTCCTAGCAGGACGCTCAAAATACCCGAGGGGGGACCGCGGAGGAGGAACCGTGCCCGCTTAGTGGACCACGGACACGCCTTTCCCACGGGACTGCACACACCAGGGGATGAGTAGGTTTGGGAGCGTGCCCGGTGCCCAGGTGTGGTGCCAGCTTGGTGGTTTGGGGGGCACTAGCTCTGCAGGCTATCACAGAAGCCTTATTAACTTACTGAGTTTTACCAGATTATGAGGACAAACGGGTCCTAGCTCCAGAAATAAAGCTGAGAAATAAAATTCGTGCTTCTCGGGGCGGAAACGTATTGACAACAGTTTTCCGAGATGAGTGAGTGTGAGGACTGGTTTTACCGTGTCTGCAAACAACGCAGACGAGGGCCGTCTGTGAGTCTCACGGTGGGTTTCAGCGAGGCCCAGCGGCCGCCCGGGCGGAGTGACCGTTCCCGGCAGCTATACGAGGAGGGAGAAGCGATCAGGTTGGCGAGAGGAAGCAGAGAGATAAAGTAATCCACATCCGCTCTAAAAGATGACCGGCCCCCGCCCTGAGGTTGGCCGTCGCCCCCGGAGGAGGAGGAGGAAGGGGACAGTGTCACCGTGCCCTGACAGCAGCCTCTGCCCGGTGCTTTCCCCCCAGGGAGCGGTATCCTGGCTATCCTGCTGGTGGCCCTGTTCCTCGAGCCCCTCAGAGAGGACCTGCTGGAAAGGGAGGGAGAGACGCCATCGGTCCGGGCCACCTTACTGCAGACCTTCAAGCTTCTCAGAGACAAACGCCTGCGTCTCCTCGTCCTGCTGCCGATGTATAGCGGGTTCCAGCAGGCCTTCCTGGCGGGCGAATACACCAGGGTAGGTAGCACCCGGCGGGGGGGGGCGGGTGACGCGTGGGTGGGGCCCGGCGGGGTGACCACAAGACAGTGCAGCCTGGTGGGCAGTGGCGCGAGGGAAGGTGAGAGACATTTCTATAACTTACTAAGAGAAACTCCCATAGAGATGACTTTACTTCTACAGCAGTTTTATGTGCACGGCACAGCAGTTGCCCACACCCCCTGCCTCCCCACCCCCAGACCCCCCACCAGAGGGAGCGTTGGTGGCCATCGTAAATCTGCCCCCACACGTTAGAACCCCTCTGAGTCCTCAGTCTCCATGAGGGTCACTCTTGGTGTTGGATGCTCTGTGGGTTTTCGCAGAGGTGCAGTGACTGCAGTGACGTGTACCCACGTTACAGTGTCAGACGGGACATGTCACCCACGTTACAGTGTCAGACGGGACGTGTCACTGCCCTGAAATCCTCTGAGCCCTCCTGTTTACAGCTGTCCCATGGGCCGAGTGGGACACGGTCAGCCCCACCAGGAGCAGCTTCCTTCGACCCCGTGTCACTGCTCCCTGTGCCGCCAAAGGCGTCCCCACGCCCGTCCACCCACTGTGCTCGCTCTCACCGCCGGACGGGGTTTTCCTACAAGGGTCGGCGCCGTCCCGCACGGGGAGGTGGAAAGCCCGGGCAGAGGCCTCTCCGGCCAGCTCAGCCGGACAGCCACCCCCGGGCAGCCGTCCCCGGGCGGGACGCGTGTGGGCACGAGGAGGCGTGCGACCCGGCTCTGCGTTCTTCCTCCCTCAGTCCTACGCCACCTGCGCCCTGGGCATCCACTTCGTGGGCTACGTGATGATCTGCTTCTCGGCCACCAACGCGCTGTGCTCCCTGCTGTACGGGAAGGCGTCTCAGTACACGGGCAGGATCGCACTCTACGCCTTCGGTAGGTGGGCACCGGCCGGGTTCCCGCCAGGAACGCCCCTCGGGCGCCGGCTCTGTCGGGCTGGCGCTGTGGCTGAGCCGTGAGCGGGGACCCTGAGGCCCCACTGTGGGCAGAGTGGGCAGGGCACTGACCCACCCGCCCTCTGGTCACGGGTGAGGCGGGGAGTCGGGCATGTCTCCTGTGGGATGTGCCCTGTGTCCACCTGATCTTCCAAAGCTGACAACCCCCTGCTAGACACACATCCTCCTCTCTCTCTCTCTGTCTCTCTCTCTCTCTCTCTTTCTCTCTATCTTTCTCTCTCAGGAAGGGAAGGAAGAGGGTCCAGGAACAATGTGAGTGATGAGAAATCAGGGTAACAACACAGTCACCCGCTGCCCAGTGGAGGGCGAAGGGTCTCTGTCCACGAAGCCAACCAGGGCCGAGCGATTAGCATATTCTCTTCCCTCTCATGCTGACCCCTCAGTCAAACCGCCCTGCGGAGTAGGCACTGCCCACTCTGCGGATGAGGAGCTTGAGGAACAGAGGAGTGTAGTAGCTTCCCCGAGGGCACACAGCCTCAGGGCAGCCGGTGCCCACCCCCACGTTCCACGTGGTCAGCGGCGTCGGGAGGGTCGTGAGCCGCTCTGTGGCTGCATCCGGAGGCACGCTGTCAGCAGAAATAAATACAGCCCGTGAGGATCAAGTTAGGAGGGCTGAGCCCGAGGGTTCTGCTGTCCCCTCCCCGTCTGGAAGGCCAGCTTCCACGGGTGGGCACGCGCCTCCCGTTGCCCTAATGAGAAGCCCTTCTCTCTCGTTATGCCTGAACCCGCATCCCTGGGGGCGTCTCCGCCCGGGCACGACAAGGTTTTCCTCTGTGAGCCGCCACCCCACTGCCCCGCCGGACGGCGAGCGAGCCCAGGGGTCAGCAGGGCTGCGGTCACACTCGGCAGAGGGCACGTACATGCCCAGTACATCCACTGTCGTACCCGCCTGCAGAAACCCCTCTGCAGAGCTCGCAGGAAACACTGCCCCCCGCGGGAAGTGAGGGCCAGAGACACTCCCTGTGGCCGGAGCTCTCTGTGGCCGGAGCTCCCTGTGGTCGGAGCTCCCTGTGGCTGGAGCTCCCTGTGGCCTGAGCTCCCTGTGGCCGGAGCTCCCTGTGGCCGGAGTTCTCTGTGGCCGGAGCTCCCTGTGGCCGGAGCTCGCTGTGGCCGGAGCTCTCTGTGGCCGGAGCTCCCTGTGGTCGGAGCTCCCTGTGGCTGGAGCTCGGCTGAGGAGTGGTGTTCTCCCCTCTGCCCGCACAGGGGCGGTCGCCCACCTGTCCTGCATCATCGCCCTCTTGCTGTGGAAACCGAAGCCGGACCAGCTGGCCGTGTTCTTCGTGTTTTCTGGCCTCTGGGGCATGGCGGATGCCGTCTGGCAGACACAGAACAATGGTCAGTGCTCAGGCCCCGCGTTGGGGCAGCTGGGGGGACAGGGTGTGGGGAGGACCTGCCGCTCGGAGCCCCGCGGAGAGGCAGCTGGGGGGACAGGGTGTGGGGAGGACCTGCCGCTCGGAGCCCCACGTCAGGGTGTGGGGAGGACCTGCCGCTCGGAGCCCCGCGTCGGGGTGTGGGGAGGACCTGCCGCTCGGAGCCCCGCGGAGAGGCAGCTGGGGGGACAGGGTGTGGGGAGGACCTGCCGCTCGGAGCCCCGCGGAGAGGCAGCTGGGGGGACAGGGTGTGGGGAGGACCTGCCGCTCGGAGCCCCGCGTCGGGGCAGCTGGGGGGACAGGGTGTGGGGAGGACCTGCCGCTCGGAGCCCCGCGGAGAGGCAGCTGGGGGGACAGGGTGTGGGGAGGACCTGCCGCTCGGAGCCCCGCGGAGAGGCAGCTGGGGGGACAGGGTGTGGGGAGGACCTGCCGCTCGGAGCCCCGCGGAGAGGCGCCCCGGCAGGGAGGGCGGGGCGGGGACCCACACGGGACGGGAGGGCCCCCGCTCCGTGCCGGGGGTGTGAGGGGTTCTCTGAGCACTCACTTACATCCACGATGCGACAGAGATCCGCCCGCGTGCCCAGTCCCTTCCTGAGGACGCTCTCGCTTGCAGAGCGGTGGGCTGTGCCCCGGCGTGCGGGGGCGGGGCACGGGAGACAGAGACCCTCGGGTGCTCTCCTTGAGTGGGAGGTGGAGGTGTACCTTCTGCAGTAGAGCAGCTCACAGGTTCCTATGGCGACGTCCCCCTCGGATCAGGGTGTGTGTGTGTGGGGGGGTTAGTGTTCTGGGAGAACTGGGGGGGAGGTCCGGCTTCATCCCGGAGGTCACCGGAGTCAGGTCCTGGCTGAGGTGGTCCAGGCGGAGCTGTGGTGCTGGAGGACGCTGTCTGTCTGTCTGTCTGTCTGTCCGGGACACCACACGCCAGGGGCTCGTGAACAGCGGACGTGAACTCACAGTTCTGAGTCTGTGAGCACAAGGTCGAGGCTGCCATAGATTCTGGTCTGGTGAGAGCCCACTGCCCGGTTCACAGACGGCCAGCCTCTCACTGTGCCCTCACGTTGCAGACGGGGAGGGAGTTCTGGGGTCCCCTTCATGTGGACAGTGATGCCACCCTGGGGCCCCCGCCCTCAGGACCCCGTCACCTCCCACAGGCCCCTTTCCGGCACCATCGCATTGGGGACGCCGTGTTCCCGCCATGGCGAACGGGGAGCACAGAGGGACGGGCGGGGCTGGGGTGCAGGCGGGGGCGAGGCGGAGAGGCTGAGGACACGGGGGGGACACGCTCAGCTGTGCGAGGGACAGGTCTGCCGGAGGGGGGGGGACCCCACACAGACAACACGCACCTGGGGCGGCGCCGTGCGCCCAGGGCGAGGGAGGTGGGGGGAGGGGGAGGGAGCCAGGAGGGCAGTGAGTCGGCCAGTGACGAGCGCTCCTGGGGAGCCTGGGGACCTGACTCACGGGTGGAGGTGGCAGGTCTTCGCTCCGAATGGGACGGAGAGAGGGCTCCGGTCCCGGGGGGCACAGCACGGAGGGCGGTCGGTGGCGTTTGTGACGTCCTGAGCCCGGTGACACACGTGTTTGGCTCGGGGCGGTCGGTGGCGTTTGTGACGTCCTGAGCCCGTGACACACGTGTTTGGCGCAGGGCGGTCGGTGGCGTTTGTGACGTCCTGAGTCCGGTGACACACGTGTTTGGCACAGGGCGGTCGGTGGCATTTGTGACGTCCTGAGCCCGTGACACATGTGTTTGGCACAGGGCTGTCACTGGGGTGTGTTTGGCTCAGGGTGGTGGGTGGCGTTTGTGACGTCCTGAGCCCGTGACACATGTGTTTGGCGCAGGGCTGTCACCGGGGTGTGTTTGGATCAAGGGCCACACCTGGGGGAAGGACTGAGACCCCTCACAGGCCGACAGCAGGAGCAGGATTCGGGGAGGGATGAACAGAAACTCTGTCTAGCTGTCCTTGGCGTCGGAATTATACGCCAGCGGCCGGCCACGTCACCTGTGGGGATTCGCCCAGTGAGCAGCGGGAGAGAGTGTCAGTCAGCACTCCCGCGGGGGTGGGAGAGGCACCCAGGGTTTTGCTGAACGCTCCACGTGCGTACTTATGCCATCCAGCTTCCCCAAAGGTCAGCTGACGTGCCTGAGTTCGCTTGAGTTTTAAGCGCATTCACACGTTACGCGTCGGGTGAGGGGGCTGGCGTAAGAAACCGCAGGACGTGCTCTATGGTAATTCTGCACGAGTTTCGGAGGCAGCAGTAAAAATGTCTGGTCTCCTTTCTCCCTGAGATACAGGAGTCCTCGCTGTCATTCTCCCGGACGCGGAGACATTGGTGGGTTGTGCGCGGTGGCTGTGAGGTCCAGTGAACGACTCGGAGAAAGACCGGAAGGAGGGAGGCGCCTGTGAAGTGGATTATTTCTGTCTCTGTGTAGATAAAAAGCTCAGTGCTCGGGGACTCTCACGCATCTGAGGGTGTCCCTGGGGTCTCTGTGGACCTCAGTCTCAGTGAGGAATGATGTTTTCACAGCCAGGCACCCTGAGAGCTCGCGACCCTGTGCCGTGGTGTGTCTGTGTGGTCTCTGTATTTTACTTGTTTTTAACTTATTTATTGATCTATTTTGTTTTTAGAGAGAGATAGAAACATTCATCTCTTCCTGTATGTGCCCTGACCGGGGATCGAACTCATAACCTTTGCGTACAGGAATGATGCTCTAACCAACAGAGCCATCCAGTCAGGGCCATCTCTGTATTTTAAAAACTAGAAATTTCTAAAGCTTTTGTCACCTCCCAAGAGCCTCTCTCTCTCTCTCCCTCTTTCTCTTTTTATGGTCAAACCATTTTTTTTAATCGCAAATAAGATTTCAAATGCTATTCTTGCTGAATGTGTGCCTCTCTTTTAAGAACACCTGTGAGCACACCCCGTCCTAGTGACTGAGACGGAGTGCCCATCAGAGCAGCCTGCCCCTCGTGCCCTGTCTGGGCGTCACACTGACTGTCACCTGTCACAGCTCCCCAGCTCAGAGCAAGTCAGGGGCAGGGACTTTCCTGGTCGGTCACTGTTTCCCGCGGTGCTCGGACACTCCTGCAGCCTCCCGAGTCCTGGTTGATCCGGGCCAGCGGCTCCCATCTGTTTATTCACAATGACAGCTTCCTGACGGGAGGGTGCTGTTGCCACAGCAACCCTCACATGCCAGTGAGCTGCCTTTCAGATTTGGAACGTCTGGTCTAAAAATACTCCCATGCCCTGGTCGCCGCCAGGACTCTCGTTTTCCGGCTGATCGACTCGGAAACCTGACTTCTCTCACGTGCCCCGTTCACGGACCTGTTTTTTCCAACCGGCCAGGACTGCCTGACCACTTACCTGTCCACGGCCCCCTCCCCCGAGGACGGGAGTCGGCGTCTGGTCACTCTCACCCTGGGGGGGGGGGGTCCTCTCTGGGACGATGAGAGAGAGACAGGTCAGGCTGAGAGCAAGCCTTTTTTTTTTTCTCCTTTTTAAATAGCCTTTTTATTTTGGAATAATTTTAGATTTACAGAGAAGTTTCAAAGCCTGTGCAGAGACTTCCTGTATGTCATCACCGCTTCCCGTCATGTTATGTCTTAGAAAACCCGGTACTCCTGTCAAAACACAGCCGTTAACGAGGGTTCGTGACCAAACTGGGCTTCGGACCTTATGTGGGGGTCCCCCCCTGCTGTCCTTGGGGTCCCCAGGGTCTCATCCAGGGTGCCACATTGCCCTTAGTCCTACGTCTCCTTAGTCTGACCCGTGGGACAGTGTCTCATTTATTAGTATTATTATTATTTCTCTTTCGTGAACTTGACACTTCTGAGGACTATGGGTCCGTTTAGAGATTTCCCCTTCACGTGGATGTGTCTGATATTTTTCTCGTGTCTGGCCCGGGATGGTGGGTTTGGGGAAGGAAGGAAGAAAGACCCTGGGGTAAAGTGCCGTTCTCGTCACATCAGTCCAGGGAGCTCATGACCAGCGCTGAGGGTGTGAGCCTTCCTCGCCGGCCGACCGGGCACCTGCCAGACTTCCCCAAGGCAGGGCTGCCGCCTTCCCCTCTCCAGTGGCCCGGTCTGCCAGCGACCAGGGCGGCTCCCCGCCCTCCCCCTCCGCGGGGAGGGGGCGTGTACACAAACCCAGTGTGACTCTTCTGTGAGGAAGATTGAGGCGTGGACCCAGCCGTTCACCTGCGCCGCCCCGGAGGCTGTGCGCCTGCAGTGCCCTCTGGCTGCTCCCCAAGCCTGCGTTGTTTACTCAGTCGCTCTGTGGTTGTCCCAGCCCTGGCCACCCACCGGGGGCGCCTGTGTCCTTTCGGACGCGCCCCATCTGTTTTTTAAATCCGTTCTTACTTTCTTGGACTACCAAACATTCCGGGTCCGTCCTGTAACTCTCCTAAAATCAGCCATTTCTCCAAGGTCCTTTTGTTGTGGACGTGGTGGCAGAAACTCTGCCACTGAGGTGACATGGCTTCCAGGCGTGCTCGAGGGACGGGTGAGGAGATGCGGGTGTGGATGCTGACCCACGCACGCCCACGGGTCTGTACTGACTTCTGGGTCTGTGTCCGCACGTCTGCTGAGCGAGGCTGCGTGCCCACGGGTGTCCCCGACTTGGTTCCTGCACCCCAGGCTCCTCTCGTCATTGTCCTCCCCTCCCCCCGGCTCTGGGACGCCTCTGACAGCGAGCAAACCGGTCCCCGCGACGCACACCGCCTTTACTTACCTGTCCAGTCCTCCGCACGCCTGGGAAGTGACTTCAGAGCTGCTGGAATACTGTTTCTAGTTACTTCCCTCTCTCGTGGGGGTCTTTCCCCTCTGCCCACCGTGACCTCCGTCCACTGATGGAATTTGACAGTGAAGCTCCGGCTTCCTTCTTCTTCTTTTTCTTAACGTTTATTTATTGATTTTTAGAGAGCGGAAGGGAGAGAGCAGGAGAGAGACAGGAACAACTGTTCCCATAGGTGCCCCGACCGGAGACCCGGGGATCGAACCGGCAACCTCTGCGCTTCGGGACGATGCTCTAACCAGCCGAGCTATCAGGCCAGGGTGAATGGGTTGCTTCCTTGACGTGTGGATGACAATAGGAACCAGATCACAAGTAATTTCCTGAAAAGCCTGACGTTGTTTAATCATGACGGCTCCCGAAGTCACTCACGAATATTCCCAAACGGGGCCAGTGGTTCCGCCCACGCCCCTTCTCTGCGTTTTCTTAAATGGCCAGTCCATTGCCAGTGTCAGGTGTCTTGAGGCTTGCTCCCTCTGGTCCCGACCCAGCCGCCTTGGAACAGAGCCCTGCTCAGAGGGAGGAAGCAGAAAGGGCTCCGTCTCTTGTCCAGTGGCCACAGGTACGGCCGGCTTTCCCGCCACCCCCAGGTCCTGAGTCCTGTCCTGTCCTGTCCCGTCCGTCCCGAGGGCTCCCCTGCTCCCAGACGCGGACGGGGTGTTCTGAACGCAAGGCGTGTGAGCTAGCGGAGCTTCTGGGCTGCTCTTCCCCGCGGGTCCATCTCCTCCTCCTCAGGGTCCGATTTCAGAAGCAGACCCGGAGAAAGTCAGGTTTTGTCACTGGATTCTCTGCACATCGACTTTCCGAAGGGGACACTCGGCTGACTCTCAGACAAGAAGGGCACCTTGTTCTCGACGCTCCGGACTCTTGTTCTCCCGAAGCCCACGGGCTGTTAAAACGTGTCACTTAGCTTATATCTGATATCTGCCCGATGGCCTCACAGCTGAGGGACCAAATGCCAAGAGGTGTCCTCTGGGCAGTGACGTTTCTGAGCTGAGAGATGCAGGAGACCTGGGCTTCGGGTTGTAGCCGGAAGGGAGCGGAGGAAGAGCTGCCTCTGTCTCCCCTGGACTCGCCCACTGCTGCCTCGTGTCATCACTGACCCTTGGGAGGAGTATGTGGGTCTCTGACCGAGCATGGTGACTCTGGGGGCACGGGCTTGTCGGTGCCTGACTCACCCCAGGGACTCGCTGTCCACCTATTCACCCACTTAACCATTTGATAAGAATTCTTGCTGACACGTTGGGGGCCCTGGAAATGATCGTTCTAGATGAGAACGGGCCCCCGACTCAGGGAGGGCATGGTCTACGAGGACAGAGGGACACACGGGTGGTGTGAGAGGTGTTGGGGGGACTGTACCAACGTGCAGAGAAAAGCAAGGGGCCCAGTGGACGCCGGGTGGATGGTGTCACAGAGCACGGAAAAATATCACAGGCAGGCGGTCAGTGCAGAGGCCTGGCGGGGACACTGCACAGGGGTCACCAGTGCTCACGTGTCATCCTGTGGTTCTTATGCCTGTGGTGACCCTTCACGGCTAGGCAGTGTCACCATGCTCCGTTGCCTATAGTTATTTTTTAAAGGTTTTATGTATTGGCCCTGGCTGGTTGGCTTAGCAGTAGAGCGTCGGCCTGGTATGTGAAAGTCCTGGGTTCAATTCCTGGCCAGGGCACACAGGAGAAGCGCCCATCTGCTTCTCCACCCCTCCCCCTCTCCTTCCTCTCTGTCTCTCTCTTCTCCTCCTGTAGCCGAGGCTCCATTGGAGCAAAGTTGGCCCGGGCGCTGGGGATGGCTCTGTGGCCTCTGCCCCAGGCGCTAGAGTGGCTCTGGTTACAACAGAGCAATGCCCCAGATGGGCAGAGCATCACCCCCTGGTGGGCATGCCGGGTGGATCCCGGTCGGGCGCATGCAGGAGTCTGTCTCTCTGCCTCCCTGCTTCTCACTTCAGAAAAAATGCAAAAATATATATTTTTTTTATGTATTGATTTTTACAGAGAGAGGAAAAATGGAAGGAAGCAGGGAGGGAGAAACATCAACTCATAGCTGCTTCACTTTAGCTGTTCATTGCTTGCTTGTCCTATGCTGTGACCAGGCAAGCCCAGGGTCTCGAACCGGCAACCTCAGCATTCCAGGCCAATGCTCCATCCACCCCAGGCCAGGCTAAAACTATTCTGCTATTTGTTTTGGGTTTTTTTGTTTAGTTTAAAGGAAAAGGTCCTCCTGGTTTTGCCGAGGACGCTGGGCCGTGGGAAAGCGCCACCACGCTCAGCAGCGATGGGGAGAGCCGCCCGTGGTGTCCCCGTCCCGCGCTCACCTTCTCTCTCCTCCGCAGCCCTCTACGGCGTCCTGTTCGACCAGACCAAGGAGGCCGCCTTCGCCAACTACCGCCTCTGGGAAGCCCTGGGCTTCGTCATCGCCTTCGGCTACAGCACCTTCCTGTGCGTCAGCGTCAAACTCTACATCCTCCTGGGGACCCTGTGTCTGGCCATGCTGGGCTACGCCGTGGTCGAGCACCTGGAGGCCAAGCACCCGGCCAGGCCACCCGACGTGGAAGTGACCACCCTGGCCGCGGGACGAGAGGCACAGATGTAGACGCATCCGCCCCACACGGGGGTCCGGGCTCCGGCCGGAGCTCCACCTGCAGGTGCCTCGGGGTGTCCAGCGGACGCTTCCCACCTGGGTGAGCGAGAGGCGGCCCTGGGAGAGATGCACGACACTTTTATATTTTTTTATGTAATGTTTTTTTCCCTGTCCCATCAGATTTTCAGTCCACCGTGCCCTCCGTAGAGATGACGAGTGTGTGTGAGACATAATCTGTTGATTTCGGACACAGAAGAAAAAAAAGGTTTAGGGTCTGAGGGGCCGATCGGAACTTGCTTAGAATCGTGGGAGCGACAAGTTAGACGTGTTTTTCTGTTTGTCGTTCTGGGTGTTGTTTTTGAGGCTTGGAAGGCTCTGCTTGAAAGAACGCAGTCCGACACCATCGTTTTATGACCCCGACATCCAGGCAGATAGACTGAATGAACGCCTCCCGGGGTCCGTGGGTCACAAAGCCAGACAAGGGCTTCTATTTCTTGAAACGTATGGAGTGTGAGTTTCTAAATAAACGCTGTCGGAGTATGAACTTACCTCCTGGCCAGATACTTTTATTCTAAATGTGCACCCAGGTCTCACACACACGCACAGTATCAGATAGGTGAGTCCGCACGTGGTGGCCATCGGGAGTCTCCCGACAGGCGGCGAGTTAGGCTGCGCACAAGCTGACCTGGACCGAGTGTGTCTGTGAGGTGCCGGGCCACCTGCGGTCGGCACATATGTGCACCAACAACCAACAGCCCTTGTATTTTGTATTTTTCTGAAATTAGAAGCTGGGAGGCAGTCAGACAGACGCCCACATGCACCTGACCAGGATCCACCCACCATGCCCACCAGGAGGCGATGCTTTGCCCCTCTGGGGCGTTGCTCTGTTGCATCCAGAGCCATTCTAGCACCTGAGGCAGAGGCCATGGAGCCATCCCCAGCGCCCAGGCCATCTTTGCTCCAATGGAGCCTTGGCTGCGGGAGGGGAAGAGAGAGACAGAGAGGAAGGAGAGGGGGAGGGGTGGAGAAGCAGATGGGCGCCTCTCCTGTGTGCCCCGGCCGGGATAGAACCCGGGACTTCCGCACACCAGGCCAACGCTCTACCGCTGGGCCAACCAGCCAGGGCCCCAACAGCCCTTGTCAATCTTTGTCGCCTTCCGTGGCTGGGAGAGACCATCTGCAGCACCTTCTCTGAGCTCCCCCTCCCCGCCACCCCGTGTGGCTCTGTGCACCCCGGCGCTCTCTGACTGTGCTCCCTGCGAGTCTCCCTCCCCCCCCCGTCACCCCGCTTTCCTCCCGAGTCTGTGCTCCTCTTTCTTCGAGGTTCAGCCCAGCCGCCCCGCCCCCAGCCCGGCACCCTCCTGTCCTAAAGCAAAGCCCTGTCAGGTCACACTCGTGTCTACAACCCCTCGGTGGCTCCTGTTCGAGGCGAGGTCAGTTCTCCAGTCCAGCGCAGGATGCTGCAGGAGGCGCCCTCCGGTTCCTCTTGGGGCACTCTGTCCTCTGGACCGTCGCAGGCTGCCTTGTGGCGTTTGTTTGTGAGGGGCTGGACCATCTTGGCACTTTCCACCACATGGGGGCTGGGTCATTTCACAAAGGGTCAGACGAAGCTCAGTAAGCATCTGTGCAGAAGGCCTTCAGCAAGGGGCATATGACACAGAGGTCCCCTCCGACTCGGAGGGCTAGGGTTCTGTCAGGACCGTGTAGTCGTCCTGGATGGAGATCCAGTTTGGGAGTGATCCTCAGTTATTCACTCAGCACAGAACATTTGACTGGGAGCTACTCTGACGTACTCAGGGGCCTGTCGTGACTCCTAGGGAGGCCTTGAAGATCATCCTGGAGCAAACAGACCAGGTTTTCTGGAAGTCACTAAGCCCCTCTCCCAGGATATAGGTGGCACTGAGTGTGCCATGCACCAAAGGTCCAGCAGGAAGAGACTGACAAGCGAGGAGCAAGGAAGCATGTGCCCAGCCTTGAGGGAGCTCCAGGGGGACGTGTCCAGCACGGCCCCGAGGGGGCTCCGGGGGGACGAGGGCTCCGGGGGGACGTGTCCAGTCTCGAGGGAGCCCCGGGGGGACGTGTCCAGTCTCGAGGGAGCCCCGGGGGGACGTGTCCAGTCTCGAGGGAGCTCCGGGGGGACGTGTCCAGCACAGCCTCGAGGGAGCTCCGGGGGGACGTGTCCAGTCTCGAGGGAGCTCCGGGGGGACGTGTCCAGCACAGCCTCGAGGGAGCTCCGGGGGGACGTGTCCAGTCTCGAGGGGGCTCCGGGGGGACTGTCCAGTCTCGAGGGGGCTCCGGGGGGACGTGTCCAGCACGGCCCCGAGGGGGCTCCGGGGGGACGTGTCCAGCACAGCCTCGAGGGGGCTCCGGGGGAACGTGTCTAGTCTCGAGGGGGCTCCGGGGGGGACGTGTCCAGTCTCGAGGGGGCTCCGGGGGAACGTGTCCAGCACAGCCTCGAGGGGGCTCCGGGGGGACGTGTCCAGTCTCGAGGGGGCTCCGGGGGGACGTGTCCAGCACAGCCTCGAGGGAGCTCCGGGGGGACGTGTCCAGTCTCGAGGGAGCTCCGGGGGGACGTGTCCAGTCTCGAGGGGGCTCCGGGGGGACGTGTCCAGCACAGCCTCGAGGGGGCTCCGGGGGGACGAGGGCTCCGGGGGGACGTGTCCAGTCTCGAGGGAGCCCCGGGGGGACGTGTCCAGCACAGCTTCGAGGGGGCTCCGGGGGGACGTGTCCAGCACAGCCTCGAGGGGGCTCCGGGGGGACGTGTCCAGCACAGCCTCGAGGGGGCTCCGGGGGGACGAGGGCTCCGGGGGGACGTGTCCAGTCTCGAGGGAGTCCCGGGGGGACGTGTCCAGCACAGCTTCGAGGGGGCTCCGGGGGGACGAGGGCTCCGGGGGGACATGTCCAGTCTCGAGGGAGCCCCGGGGGGACGTGTCCAGCACAGTCTCGAGGGAGCCCTGGGGGGACGTGTCCAGCACAGTCTCGAGGGAGCCCCGGGGGGACATGTCCAGTCTCGAGGGAGCTCCGGGGGGACGTGTCCAGTCTCGAGGGAGCCCCGGGGGGACGTGTCCAGCACAGTCTCGAGGGAGCTCCGGGGGGACGTGTCCAGCACAGTCTCGAGGGAGCTCCGGGGGGACGTGTCCAGCACAGTCTCGAGGGAGCTCCGGGGGGACGTGTCCAGCACGGCCTCGAGGGGGCTCCGGGGGGACGTGTCCAGCACGGCCTCGAGGGGGCTCCGGGGGGACGTGTCCAGCACGGCCTCGAGGGGGCTCCGGGGGGACGTGTCCGGCACAGCACGGCCTCGAGGGGGCTCCGGGGGGACGTGTCCAGCACGGCCTCGAGGGGGCTCCGGGGGGACGTGTCCAGCACAGTCTCGAGGGAGCCCCGGGGGGACGTGTCCAGTCTCGAGGGAGCCCCGGGGGGACGTGTCCAGGACAGTCTCAAGGGAGCCCCGGGGGGACGTGTCCAGTCTCGAGGGAGCCCCGGGGGGACGTGTCCAGTACAGCCTCGAGGGGGCTCCGGGGGAACGTGTCCAGCACAGCCTCGAGGGGGCTCCGGGGGGACGTGTCCAGCACAGCCTCGAGGGGGCTCCGGGGGGACGAGGGCTCCGGGGGGACGTGTCCAGCACAGCCTCGAGGGAGCTCCGGGGGGACGTGTCCAGCACAGCCTCGAGGGAGCTCCGGGGGGACGTGTCCAGCACAGCACAGTCTCGAGGGAGCCCCGGGGGGACGTGTCCAGTCTCGAGGGAGCTCCGGGGGGACGTGTCCGGCACAGCACGGCCTCGAGGGAGCTCCGGGGGGACGTGTCCAGCACAGCACAGTCTCGAGGGAGCTCCGGGGGGACGTGTCCAGCACAGTCTCGAGGGAGCTCCGGGGGGACGTGTCCAGCACGGCCTCGAGGGAGCTCCGGGGGGATGTGTCCAAACCAATGTCCCCAGTGTCAGAGCCCAGGGACAGACAGGAACCAAACCGCCCTAAGCTTTGTTTTATTTTGTTCATTACTGTGGAAGCCTGGCTGGTGCCCTCGGTGGCTGACGGCTTCGGGGGTGGCCCGATGGGGGGGCAGCTCACTGGGGGGCGTCTGAGGGAGCCCTGTGGACGAGCCAGCCTGGCTGCTGCTGGGAGTGCTCAGCTGCTCCGAGCCTGGGTGCTGGTGCTGAGTACTCTGCCTGCGGGGACCTCTCCGATGACCCGTGACACGCTGGCAAATGAGGAGACCGCGGGCAGAGAGGCCCGGCCTTGAACTTGAAGCCCAATGGGAGGGCCCACCTCCCGCCCATTATAAGAAGCAGAGCTGCTTCTCTGCATGTCGGTGATGAGGGGTCCCCTGGCTTCAAAGACCTCCCTGGGGGCTAACACGCGGGCAGAACTCTGATCAGACGTCCGAGCTGATTACCTTGCTCTGCCGCCGTGGACGCGCAGAAGGAAACGCACCAGACGACACTGGTGCCAGGAGCCCGGGCCCCCTCGTGTGACCGGAGGGTGTGAGCCAAGCTGGGCACGGGCACGGGCTGTCTGCCGGTCGTCTGGGGAGCAGGTGCCAGGAGCCCGGGGCCCCTTGTGTGACCGGAGGGTGTGAGCCAAGGTGGGCACGGGCACGGGCTGTCTGCCGGTCGTCTGGGGAGCAGGTGCCAGCATCCCCGGGCCCCTCGAGTGACCGGAGGGTGTGAGCCAAGCTGGGCACGGGCACGGGCTGTCTGCCGGTCGTCTGGGGAGCAGGTGCCAGGAGCCCGGGCCCCTTGTGTGACCGGAGGGTGTGAGCCAAGCTGGGCATGGGCACGGGCTGTCTGCCGGTCATCTGGGGAGCAGGTGGCTGGAGCCGGCGGACACTGTGCCATCCCATCTGCGGGCATGCAGCCAGCAGCTCGGCGGTGGGGCTGCCTGGCACCCCCGGAAGGTGGCCTGTGCCCCGGTGCCCCCCCGCTCCTGTCTTCGTGCCCTTGGTTGTCTTCCTCTCCTCGTCACTCTGAGATTGCCGTCCCCATCTGCCACGTCAGGACCCTCCAGACCCGGGCGTGCTCTCTTCCTGCCAGACGAGAGAGCATCCGGGGGCCCTCAGGGGAAGAGCCCCAGGATTTCTCTGAAAACGTGATGCGGAGGGAAAGAAGCCACACGCACACAGGGCTACACGTATGATTCCATGGACACGGAATGTCCAGTGTTGGCAGATCCGTAGACACCGAAAGCAGGCGGGGGGTTTCCGGGGGCTGGGGGAGCAGTGGGGGGGGTGCGTGTGGTGGTGGGGACATGGGTACAGGGTTTCCTTCTGGGGTGACGAAAATGTTCCGGAACTCAATGATGGTGATGGTGGCACAACACTGTGCTAAACGTCACTCACGGTAAATTTTGTGTCATGCTTATGTGACCACAATAAAAGCATTAAAGCAGAAGGAAGGTCACAAGCCTAAACTATTGTGGACAGTGATGCGTGGTGAGCGATAGGAGTGTAAAAAGCAAAACTCAGGAAATTATACTATGTACTAAGATAATGATTGCTCATTGTATGACGTGTGCATGGAGGGGCATGGGACCAGGCTGGAAAGGACTATGAGCTAGCCTGGGTAGTTCAGAAAAAAGGGAAAAAAAGGTAAAAAAAAAAAGTCCCAGCAGGTTTAGGCCCTGGCTGGTTGGCTCAGTGGTAGAGCGTCAGCCCAGTGTGTCGATGTCCTGGGTTCAATTCCCGGCCAAGGCACATAGGAGAAGCCCATCTGCTTCTCCACCCTTCCCCCTCCTCTCTCTCTCTCTCTCTCTCTCTCTCTCTTTTTCTCTTCCCCTCCCGCAGCCAAGGCTCCATTGGAGCAAAGTTGGCCCTGGGTGCTGAGGATGACTCCATGGCTTCTGCCTCAGGCGCTGAGAAGAGCTTGGTTGCTGAGCAACAGAGCAATGGCCCCAGATGGGCAGAGCATCGCCCCCTAGTGGGCTTGTCAGGTGGACACTGGTTGGGGTGAATGCAGGCTCTTTTTTTTGGCACCGAGAGCCCTGTGCCCTCTCTCAGCGTGCATGTTCTGGGTCAGACAACGAGCGGCTCACACTATTTTATTAACTTTCTTACCCTGAAAACTGTTCCCTCTGGGGTGTGGTGAGGGGGCCCCTGAGGTGACACGTTTAAAAATGACCAGTTTCGATCAAAAATAGTTCCTCAAAAATTAAGAATAGAGTTACCCTATGACCCAGCAACCCCTCTTCTGGGTATCGACCCGAAGAATTTGAAAACATTTATTCTCAAAGACACACGTACCCCTATGTTTGTCGCAGCATTATCCAAGACAAGGCAACAACTCTAGTGTCCATCCACAGAGGGCTGGATAAGGAAGGTGTGGGGCACATGTCCCATGGGACTCTAGTCAGCCACAGGAAAGGATGAAATATGACCTTCTGTGACAACATTGATGGACCTTGCTCAGTAAAACCAGTCTGACAGAAAAAGCTAAGGGACATATGATTCCACTCACACGAGGGACATAAAACTGAAACTTACAGACACAGACATCAACTTGGGGGTCCCCAGAGAAGAAGGCTTGGGGGAACAGTAAAGGGTAATGGGGACCAAACATATGGTGACAGAAAACTTGACTTTGGGTGGCGGGCACACACAGCAATAGACAGACGATGTATCGTAAAACTATGCACCTGAAACCTATATAATCTTAATAACCATGGCTACCCCAACGCATTTAACTTTTTAAAAAAAAAAAAAATAATAGTTAAATAAAACACAGTAAGAAAATAAAGCAATATTGCTGAATTAAAAAGAAATAGCAACCCTGGCCGGTTGGCTCAGCGGTAGAGCGTCTGCCTGGCGTGCGGGGGACCCGGGTTCAGTTCCCGGCCAGGGCACATAGGAGAAGCGCCCATTTGCTTCTCCACCTCCCCCCCTTCCTCTCTGTCTCTCTCTTCCCCTCCCGCAGCCAAGGCTCCATTGGAGCAAAGATGGCCCGGGCGCTGGGGATGGCTCCTTGGCCTCTGCCCCAGGCGCTAGAGTGGCTCTGGTTGCGGCAGAGCAACGCCCCGGAGGGGCAGAGCATCGCCCCCTGGTGGGCGTGCCGGGTGGATCCCGGTCGGGCGCATGCGGGAGTCTGTCTGACTGTCTCTCCCTGTTTCCAGCTTCAGAAAAATACAAAAAAAAAAAAAAAAAAAAAGAAATAGCAGTTTCACAGAAACACCATACGGAGCGCCGTGCTGCTCCGTGTGGCCGAGGTCCCCGCGGTGAGGAAAGCACAGGAACGTCCCTGAATCCCGGTCCCGGTCGCTGCCCGCGAGTCACCCTTTGATCCTCCGCGCAGTTTCCTGGCGCGTGTCCACTTTGGGAGAGCGAGCGGTCCGGGGGTTTTCCACCAGCGTGAGTCTGAAACTTTCATTTTAACCAGCGCTCAGAGAAAGTGAAGGAAACAAGAAAGCTTCCTAAACGAGGAGGCATGGTTTTGACCCAGGGTTGGAGCTGGAGTACCTTTATTATACGTTAACGTTTTATCTTTTTGAGGATTGAGTTTTTCCTGTAACAGTAAGTGATCATCAAAGTGACTGCTTGTGACTGAAGCACTGAGTCCGTTAGCAATCCAGTCCTTGGCCGATGTGCCCGTCACAGGAATATTCTGAAGTGGCTGAAACTCTTTGGCACCAACGGCCCGCTCAGAGAAGCACGCGGGGACCACCACGGGACGGTGCCACGTCCTGTGACTTCCTGCCCCCAGATCAGGAACTTCCACTTGCTTTTACTGAAAAAAAAAAAAAAAAAAAAAAAAAGATTCTATTTTTCTGTAAGTGACCACAGCCCCTTCCTCCGGAAGCTCAGCCTCCCGGTGGCCAGAGGCGAGGGGCCCAGGGCATGTGACTTAGACGTCCCCGCCTGGAAAGGAAGTGGCGTTCCAAGGGTGGGCAGTCACTGGGACACGGGACCAAGAGAAGAAAGTGAAAGGTAAGGAGCTTCGGAGTGCGTCTACAAGAAATCACCGAGGCTGAGAAGAATCATCCACCCACCCCCCACCAGGGTGCAAACATTCACAACAGCGCACACCAAGGGTCCCACCGGCTGTGCTGTCCCCGCCCTGGACCTCACCCCAGCGCTCGCGGACTTGCTGTTTTCTCCTCCTTCCCTGACCCGCTCCCACCCCCCTCACCTCTGTCACACCTCTCATTGTGTCAGGTTGTGGTCCCCAGCTGTGCTGACCTATTGACCCTTCCCCACTGGAGTATAAGTCTCTTAAAATGAGGCAGGATTAGATGCGACATGAGTATTTGTATTCTCGGCACAAAATGAGTAACACTACGCTCTAAATTTTTTTGAATAAATAAGTGTGCAGTAAAGAATTTAACGTGGCCCCCCAAAAAGAGGTCTGACCTTTGCCCTCAGCTGCTGGGAGCCCATCTCCAAGTCCTTTGGGATGTCAAGCCTGGTCAGGGTAGCTTTGTTTGCGAGGGGACCCGGGCCTGCCAGTAGCAATAATGTGATGTGGGCAGGGACGTTGGGTCACACAGCCTCATCTCGACCCCCACCGGGGCTGGGGCTGAGGTCGGCCACGAACCCAGTGACATCTCTGAACATGGAGGCTCAGGGTCTCCCCTGATTGACAGGGTGCTGGGTACGTCCCCACATGTCTATGCTGAGAAAGAGCTGTCCTGCCTCCACGGGGAGAGGACACGAATGCCCCACCTCGGTCACTTTCCCAGACTCGGTCCTCCACCCCCATCCTCCTCCCTTGGCTGATCCTACGGCGCGTCCTTCCTCCGTAATAAAACACAGCTCTGAACATAACCACGTCCAGTGAGCTCCGTGAGTCCCTCCAGGACGCTCAGACCTGCAGCTGCTGTCAGAGAGGGGGCCGATCTTGGGGGGACTGTCCTCCCCGCAAACTTCGCAGGTGACGGACTCCACAGCAAGTCACGGGGAAAGCTAAGTCAGCCTTTACAAAGTCTTCCTCCTGGTAATCTGTAGACACAAGAGAAAAGCTGGAAAGGAACAATGAATAGAGTTACATTCGGGGGTAGGTTTAAAAGCGATGGTTCCATTCTTATTTAAATGTAGGAGCAAACGTGTAAATATATATAGGGTCTACCAGAAAGTTCTGTCCGTTTTTGGAATAAAACAAAATACAAATTTTTCTTATTGTCAATAAACTTTATTAAATAATATAATTGCCATTATTATTAATGATTTCTTGCCAGCGTGAGGGCAATTTGTATATCCCGTTTTTGAAAAATGTTTTATCTTTTGATGCGAAAAATTGAACCAGTGCTTGTTTGATATCTTCTTCATTTTTGAATTTTTTGCCCTTCAAAAAATTTTGTAAGGACAAAAACAAGTGATAGTCGGAGGGTGCTAAGTCCGGGGAATATGGTGGATGCGACAGAATTTCCCAGCCTAGTTCTGCAATTTTTTGACGAGTCCCCAAAGCAGCATGTGGCCTGGCATTTTCATGATGCAGTATGATGTTCTTCCTATTGAACATCGCCGGCCTCTTTTCTTGGACTGCTGTCTTTAAATTATCCAGTTGCTGACAATACTTCTCCTAACTGAGCTTTTCGTTCGGTTTGTCCCACCATATACACAACATTCTCTTATTCAGAGTCAAATTTGGTTTAGAAGTGGAAGGTCTAGGTTTTCCGGGTTCACAATATGCCCTTTTCCTTACGATGTTTTCGTAGGTAATCCACTTTTCATCCTCAGTTATCATCCGGTTCAAGAAGGGCTCGATTTTGTTCCGAGCAAGCAGAGATGTGCATATGACGACTCGATCATCCAAATTCTTCTGACTTAATCCATGTGGCACCCATCTTGAATATTTCCACACCAATCCTATCTTCCGAATATGGTCCGAAATGGTTTGCTGAGCTGAATTAAGCCTTTCTGCGATCTCCGATGTTGTCAGAAAAGGATCTTGCTCCAACATGGTCTTAACAACATCATCATCGATCAAAGATGGTTGCCCAGAACTTGGCTTATCAGAAAGGTCGAAATCACCTGTTTCGAATTTTTCAAACCATCTTCTGCATGTCCTGTCAGAAACTGTACCTTCACCAAACACTTTCAATAAATTTCGACATGCTTCTGTAGCATTTCTTCCTTGTTGAAATTCGTAAAAATTACAGTGGCGTAAATGAACTTTATCAGTAGCCATGGGTACACTATCGCTTCACACATAAGACTAACGTGAATCAACTTTGTTTTAGTTAATTTGCTACGTCAGTATGTATACATTAAGTGATAAAAATAGAGAGGCACACATGCGCCAAATAAACATGTGCTTACGTGTCGAAACTTGTTGTGATAGAAACGGACAGAACTTTCTGGTAGACCTGATATATAGATTTACACCCTAGGAACTGAAAGGAGAACAGAGAAGTTTCCTAAGTGGGCAGAATATGGAGGAATAGTGACTGAACACTGAGTGTCTAAGGCAGGGGTCCCCAAACTACGGCCCGCGGGCCACATGTGGCCCCCTGAGGCCGTTTATCCGGCCCCCACCGCACTTCTGGAAGTGGCACCTGTTTCATTGGTGGTCAGTGAGAGGAGCATAGTTCCCATTGAAATACTGGTCAGTTTGTTGATCTAAATTTACTTGTTCTTTATTTTAAATATTGTATTTGTTCCCGTTTTGTTTTTGTGCTTAAAAATAAGATATGTGCAGTGTGCATAATAGGGATTTGTTCACAGTTTTTTTTTTCTTTTTTTTTCTTTTTTTTCTAATTTCTTTTTTTATTTTATTTTATTTTTTTTATTTATTCATTTTAGAGAGGAGAGGGAGAGACAGAGAGAGAGAAGGGGGGGGAGGAGCTGGAAGCATCAACTCCCATATGTGCCTTGACCAGGCAAGCCCAGGGTTTTGAACCGGCGACCTCAGCATTTCCAGGTCGACGCTTTATCCACTGCGCCACCACAGGTCAGGCTGTTCATAGTTTTTTTTATACTCCAGCCCTCCAACGGTCTGAGGGACAGAGAACTGGCCCCCTATGTAAAAAGTTTGGGGACCCCTGGTCTAGGTTATAAGATTTAATAAGACAAGACCCCTAAGGGCGAGCCTCAAATAATATACATACAAAATAAAGAAAAGAAGTAACAATGTTCTCTTTGAGAAGAAAAGAAAACAAGTCGGTGTGCCGAGTAAAAGCTGAACTTCAGTAAAAATGTTAACCTCCGTTTCCTATTATTCACGCTGGTGTCTGTCCTGTCAAGTTAGAACACCCGTACTTGGGAAAGTTTGGGTGTACACTGAAATTTGTAGACAAGGGGTAGCTTTTAAGGTCTGTCAGAGTTTTCAGTGTGTGCAGAGAGGAGTGGAATTCCTTTCTCTCCCTGTGTTTATGTGACTTCCCTCCCTGAAGGGCTGTCACTGTGTGACCAGCATCCTCCGAGGTGAGAAACAGGTGGTCTCTCTCCAGCCAGCCTTCTCCTGGACCTGGTCCCTCTTTTCCGTCCCCTCCTGTTTCCCGGGAATGGCTCCTAGCGGGCATACAGTTGGCGAACCCTTGTTCATAGGCATCCCTGTGGGGGTACCCTCTGGGACATTTCTACAGTTCTGGGTGCGCGGAGGACTTTCTCAGCACACAAAGACCCAGTGTGTCGCCAAGAGGGCTGCTGGTCCAGTAGGAAGGGACACCCGCATGAAATTAAAAGCAGGAAGACAATGTAACCACGTCGCCCGAAACAGCACGCCCCTCCCTCCCCCCCCCCCCCCATCGCTCTGGCGGGCTCCCAGAGACACGCTCATTTGTGAGCCCAGCAGCGAGGCTTTTCCGCTCAGAGAGCCTCAGAGCAGGGCGGTGAAGACCCTATGCTCTCTGGTCGGAACCTGGCAACTGGGAGGATCCAGCTCCCACGGCTCACTAGCCTGAGACCTTGAGCAATTCAGCTAACTTCTCTGTGCCTCCGTTTCTTCATCCACAAAAGAGACCTTAACATTGTATCTATTCACCTGTTGTCCCATGTCCCTAACATGCATGGTAGGCACACACCGCAGTTAACAGCAACTGTAGCACTGTGTCAGGCACTGTGATGTCCCAGATACGGTGCAAAATGCTTTAACTGCATCCAAATACAACAGTCTGGCCTGTGGTGGCGCAGTGGATAGGGCGTCAACCTGGAAGGCTGAGGTCGCCAGTTCAAGACCCAGGGCTTGCCTGGTCAAGGCACCTATGACAGGCAGTCAGTGAACAACTAAAGTGAAGCAACTGTATGCGTTGACGCTTCTCGCTCCCTCCATACACACACTGTAAAATCAATACATAAAAATCTTTAAATATTTTTTCAAATACAATGATCTGCAAGCAGGTGTTCTCACCTTCACCTTATGGGTGGAGAGACTGGGGTACACACACATTCACATGCTTCCCCAAAACCACAGTGCTGCTTCATGGAGAAGCCAGAATTAGAACTAAAGTTCATCTGATTCCAAAGCCCAGATCAGGCTAAACAGAACCCGAGGGGAAGGGGGGGTCGGCAGGGTGTCAGGACCAAGGGGTGTCAGGAGGAGGGATGCCTGGACTCATTCAGTATGTATCTACTGGCTCCCCTGTGCACCAGCGTGGTGCTGTCCCCCGACACCCCGAGC
This sequence comes from Saccopteryx leptura, assembly GCF_036850995.1. Lineage (NCBI taxonomy): Eukaryota > Metazoa > Chordata > Mammalia > Chiroptera > Emballonuridae > Saccopteryx > Saccopteryx leptura. Next base: position 5,244,805 of record NC_089505.1, on the reverse strand, counting down.
ATGTCGCTGGGCTCACGGACTTGGCATTGGGGTGGACTCTAGGCATCGAGACCCACCACTGATTTTATGATGCTTTCGGGCCAGCGAGGTCCAAGGGTCTAGATCCCCCTACGCTGGGTGGTGTCAGGGCAAAAGGAAGTCTCAGCAGAACAGAAACGTTGATCAAAGGACAAATGAACATGTGACCAGTGTGAAGTGACCAGGCCATGCCCCCAGTCCTCTTCCTGCTGACGGCAAAGCCCAGCCCGGGGCAGAAGGGTCCCAGCCCCCCACAGGAGGGTCCCAGCCCCCGCAGGAGGGTCCCTGCGGGGAAGGTGGGTGTGGCCTCCACCCCGGCCCCTGGACACTGGGGCATAGCTGTTTCTTTTCACGGCATCCCTCTCAAATTAGGTCCCACGTGAGTCGCTCACGCTGGTGGCAAAGAATTTTGAGAGTCCACCTTCCTAACTGTCTCATTGCTTATTCTCTGTTCAAACCTGGAAGTGTGGTCCCCTAAAGGGACTCACCGAAATGCCAAGCAGAGGCACGGGCGGGGCTTTGTCATGACACGGTTCCCCTGCAGCCGCACCTGTGCTGCCCGCACGGACAGGACACCGTTGTTTCCAGAGGGTGGTCCCATGATCTCTGGAATATGTGAGGTGAAAACCAGTGATATTAGGGCCCTGGCCGGTTGGCTCAGTGGTAGAGCGTTGGCCTGGCGTGCAGGGGTCCCGGGTTTGATTCCCGGCCAGGGCACACAGGAGAAGTGCCCATCTGCTTCTCCACCCCTCCCCCTCTCCTTCCTCTCTGTCTCTCTCTTCCCTTCCCGCAGCCGAGGCTCCATTGGGGCAAAGTTGGCCCAGGCGCTGAGGATGGCTCTGTGGTCTCTGTCCCAGGTGCTAGAATGGCTCTGGATACAACAGAGCGACGTCCCAGAGGGGCAGAGCGTGGCCCCCTGGTGGACATCGGGTGGATCCCGGTCGGGTGCATGCGGGAGTCTGTCTGACTGCCTCCCTGTTTCCAACTTCAGAAAAATACAAAAGAAAAAAAAAACCCCAACCAACCAACCAACCAAACAAACAAAAACCCAATGATATTGGGCAATAAACAATGGCAAAACCACTGCCACTTCCGAGGTGGTCTGCTCACCTCCCTCTCAGGACTGAGCTTGGGTGGTGGGCGTGCCCCCACGCGTGTGCTTGGGAGCCATGTCCCAGTCTAAGCAGGGCAGAGGGGTGTGTGCAGGGGTCCTGGGCGGGCAGTGGGGGAGGCGAGATGGAGCCGCGGGGCTGGCTGTCCCCCCGGCTGCCCCTCCCCCTCAGGGCTGGGCTGTCCCCCCCCTGCCCCTCCCCCTCAGGGCTGGGCTGTCCCCCCCCCCCGCTGCCCCTCCCCCTCAGGGCTGAGCTGTCCCCCCCCCCCGCCTGCCCCTCCCCCTCAGGGCTGGGCTGTCCCCCCCCCGCCTGCCCCTCCCCCTCAGGGCTGGGCTGTCCCCCCCCTGCCCCTCCCCCTCAGGGCTGGGCTGTCCCCCCCCCCTGCTGCCCCTCCCCCTCAGGCCACAGACTCCCGAGGGGCTCAGCAGGGAGGGGAGCAGGTGCGGGCGCACAGCTGTGGATTCTCAGGTGTGTGCGTTTCCCTCTCAGGTGAAAGAAAATCTCTGGTTTCCTTCCCCTGACCCTGCAGCACGTGCAGCTTGAAATACTGCTTTAAAAAAAAAAAAAGTAACCTCACACACAAACATTTTCCATATTGTGGTCAACTCCCGCCGACATTCTTTCCCGGATCACCCAGAAATCCATCCGGGAGATGTTTCTTGACCCTGACCCTGCAGAGGGCACCCTGGGGCCGTTGCTCTCTGCACAGGTAAAGCCACAGCACAACTGAGACCACAGGGTCAGCTGAGGGACGTCGCTGCCGCCTGGCGGGGCCTCGGGTGGGACGAGCCAGCTGCGCCGAGTAGAGTGAAGGGCTGGCGGGCCAGCACCGGGCGCAGCTGCGGCCCCGACATGGGTCCCCCCTCCCCGTCCTCTGTGCACGCCATGTGACGCCCGGAGGCGCCGCTGGCCGGCCTGTGCACCGTCCCTCACCCCGGGCTCACGTGTCAGCCTGGAAAAATGAGGAAGTCACCTCACAGCGTGGCTGCGCCTCGGGGTCTCGTTGCCGGTGTCGGTTTCGTGGGCAGAGCCGGCAGCCCTGCCTCCCCCTCAGCCCGGGGTCTGCCCGGCACAGCCGGCTGGGGCCCCAGAGCTCTGAGGAAACACTGATGCCTCGGCCAACCGTGGGTTCTAACTCTTGGCCTGGGAGGGACCTGGACATGGCACTTGTGCAGGCAGCGCTGAGGCCACTGGGTTTGTGGCCAACCTCAGGGCACTGGGCTCAGCACCCAGGTTGGTCACTTCCCGGCTTTGTGACCTGGGACACATCACCCAAGCTCTCTGAACTTTTCTCTGCTGTCACATGGAGATAACGTGGACTGACCGTGGGAGTGTTGTGGGGAGTCAATACGATAATGAGTCGTGTGCTCAGCACGGTGCCTGGCCCATCACAGACATTCCGTGGCTGTCACTTTGCTTGTTTGTGTGACCGGTTTTTCTGTTATCTTAGTTTACATCCCCAGCCACCCTGTGCGCCCTCTGGGGACAAAGGTTTTTCACCTGCAACCCGCTCAACGCAGAGCCTGGGGCGGGGCGGGTGCCCGGGAAGCTGGACACTGACCAGTTCGGCTGGACACTGACCAGTTCTGCGGAAGCAGAGCTTTCCTCCTGCCCTACTTCCTGGCACAGCCTCTCTGGGTCTGTGAGGTGGGACAGTCCTTCCCACGGGAAGATTCCAGACCCGCAAACACTCGTCAGAGGGCGTGTCTTCGGTGCCCTGTGCCCTGCACGCCCCTCCAGGACGCCCTGCGGCTCCGTGCCAGCCCAGGAGTGTTCCTTCTTTAAAGGGGCGGACGGACGAGACACCCCCTCTTCTCCGAATGATTTCCTCTGGGGGGAGGAGACCCCGAAGGGAAGTGGGAGCAGACAGTGAACGGCAGCCCCTGTCCACAGCATTCTGCTGCTGGTAGTGACTTTCGGTTTCTCTTCTCCGGTGACTCGTTTCTGATAACCCAGCAGGTGCGCGGCCGCATCTGTGTGAGTCCCGCAAATCTCAGCGGCGTCTGAGCCCCGGGACATCCGGAAGGTCTGCCGGCCGGGAGCCCACACCTCCACCTGGGTGACACATTTCTTGCCCCATCAGGCCGTGCGGTCACCGTTTTAAAAACTGTTCATCTCCTTGTTTCTTTTTCCAAAATCCAGTCGGCCGCCGGTTCCTCCCGGGCCGTAGACAAGTCCTCCAGGTGCTGGACACCCTGCTGCAATGCCCCCGGTCTCCGTTTATCTGGCAAGCTCCCACCTGCCCTGGCTGAAGGGCCTGTCACCTCCGGGCACTGATGGCCAAGGCCAGGAAGAGCAGCCCAGCCCAGCTCAAGAGCACTCTAGCCTCTGCTCGGGTCTCGTCTACAATGTTGCCATGGCCACTCGCAGGGCAGAATGCAAACTCAGGGGTCGGGAGCTCAAGAGCACACTCTAGCCTCTGCTCGGGTCTCGTCTACAATGTTGCCATGGCCACTCGCAGGGCAGAATGCAAACTCAGGGGTCAGGAGCTCAAGAGCACACTCTAGCCTCTGCTCGGGTCTCGTCTACAATGTTGCCATGGCCACTCGCAGGGCAGAATGCAAACTCAGGGGTCGGGGTTGGCAGGGCCCACTTGGCAAGAGGGTGGCCGTGTCATACAGAGAGAGTGAGAATTTAGACCAATATCCCACCCACCAGCCTTTCCCTGGACGGGGGCTGCCTCCACCTGCAGGACAGGGCTGTGAGGTCTGAGTACAGATGCAGAGGCTTCTAGAATAGGTGGGGGGGTTCCTGCCCAGCGGCCCTCCCCCTGGGTGAGGTGTCGGCCAAGGGCAGCAGCAGGGGAAGCCCGTCAGGGTGGAAGGGGTCCTTTGTCCCGGGAAGACCTCCAGCCCCAGACGGACCGCTCCCCTCGACGGGCTCGATCGTGAAAAAGCAACAGTAAAACGTCAGTTAGCTCGAACACAACAGAAGTCGTTCCTGGCCCAGACGGGCGCTCCAGGGAGCCACCGGTCAGCTGAGGCAGGTTCCGCTGTTTGCCACAGGGGGCTTCCAAGGTCACCTAGGGGTGGGCTCCCTTCCAGCCAACAGGAAAAAGCGAGGAGGCCCGCTGGTGGGACCGGACCTGGCAATGACACGCTGCCCTGGTCCTCGGCATCTGGCTGGGGCGGAGTCACGGGCAGAGGAGGCTGGGAGCCGGTCCGTCTGTCCCTGTGCCCACCCGGAGAGTGCGGGACTGTGGGCTCAGCTGGCCACGCGGGACAGATAGGGGAGCAGGGAGCGTGTCTGCGGGTGCGGGCTGCGTCCAGCAGAGGGCAGCAGCGCCCCGTGGAGGAGGCGGCATTGGTCGGCCTGGGCACAGCCACCTTCCCGGGCCACTGTCTTTGAGTGAGGAGCTGAGATCCCCGAGCAGGACTGTTCCCGCTCAGCCTGACGGTGCGCTACCTCCCCGACGTGCATGCTAGGTCCACACACACACACACAGAAGACTCCTACACGGCCTCTTAAATCCAAGAATCCAGCTCATCTTCCCAAGTGAGGCAGGAAACGACACTCACTGAAAACATATTGACCCTCATTCCAAATACGGTGCTTTGAAAATTCAGACTGACGGTTCCAGATACTGGGGGTGGGGTGGGGGTGGGGGGCTGGTGAATTATGCGGAGAGGCCACGTCCATCCGTAGGTGCCCTTGGGGGGCTCTGGAGGGAAGGCCCTGGGCTGACCTCCCTCCCTGACCACCCATCTCTGGCCTTGTCCCCGAGGCCGAAGCAGAAACCATGGTGGCCTCTCGTCCTCTTTGCTCTCTTAGCGTGGCCTGAGCTATGTCCTGAAAACTGACGGCCTTCGCCCTTCCCTCTGAAGTGAGGGGTTCGGCGCCCTGCCTCCCCCGCCCGCCTGGTGGGGGGACTCACCGCGTGCTCTGGCTGTGACATGCAGGAGGACACAGGGCTACCAGCAGAGGACGTGTCCGGGGTTCCCTCTCACCTGGTGCAACCACAGGACTGAGTTCAGGGCGAGAGGCGGAAGGAAGTCGTTTCCACAACTTTCAGGCTGAGCCTGTAAAGGAAAGGCCACGGCTCCCTCGTTTTTGCTTTTTCTGTTGGCAGGAACGGAAGTGCAATGGCCGGAGCCAGAGCAGCCCGCTTGGACCGTGAGGACAGCCTGGACAGCAGCACCCAGCTGACCCTCAGGACTGCTGACCTGGACTCCAATGGAACTGAGAAAAGGACCGAGGGATGGAGAAGGACCCAGCTCTGTCTTTGGCTCCCCTGTGGAGGCAGCTAAGTAAAACATCAGGGAAATGGTTACAGTAGCAGAGGCAGCTCAAGGAAGAACAGGAGAAGCCGTCTGGTGGTTTGCAGGCAGTGTTACAGCGTATGTACCGAATCACAAGCTGTGGAGTCCCGGCAGTCACTCTGAGCTGGGCATGCTGCAGCCCCTGCTGTGTCCACTCCCTGGGCACCGGGCAGCGTGCACACTGCATCAGAGGACCTGCGCTCTGCAGAGGGAGGGGAACTGATCCCAACAGCCTGGTAGTGAATGTGAATAGCCACTGTCTCTCAGAGATGGCAGGGAGGATCCCCCTCTGCCCCAGGAGCTGGGTCACGACAAGCTGCCACCCAGAGTCACGAGCCAGCAATGCCCTGGGCAGACCAGTGAGCAGGCGGATGGGGGGCCCAGCCTCCACGGGCTATCCCAGCCGGCACTCGACTACTTTGTAGCAGGAACCAAGAAAAACTGTCTGTGGTCGACACAGACAGACGTGATTATACATAAACACACACATGTGTGCATATCATATGTGTGTGCACAGGTGTAGAAATACTTCATTAATGGCAGATTGGTCGGCGTGACTCATTGTCCCATGAAAGAGGACCAGGTCCCCAAACCCAGCAGGATAGTGTGCGGAGTGCAGAGGAGAGACTACGGCAGCACCGGGGGCCCAGCGGGAGCCTGCCAGCGAGGGGAGGCAGGGGACATCGAGGAAAAGCAGGCACGAGAGCTATCAAGGACAGTCCCGGGGACGTCCGTGTAGGAGCAAACCCCATGAGTGCAGGCACCGTGTGGGACGTCCGTGTAGGAGCAAACCCCACGAGTGGACGCACCGTGTGGGATGTCCGTGTAGGAGCAAACCCCACGAGTGGACGCACTGTGTGGGACGTCCGTGTAGGAGCAAACCCCACGAGTACAGGCACTGTGTGGGACGTCCGTGTAGGAGCAAACCCCACGCGCGCAGGCACCGTGTGGGACGTCCGTGTAGGAGCAAACCCCACGAGTGGACGCACTGTGTGGGACGTCCGTGTAGGAGCAAACCCCACGCGCGCAGGCACCGTGTGGGACGTCCGTGTAGGAGCAAACCCCACGAGTGCAGGCTCCGTGTGGGATCTCCGTGTAGGAGCAAACCCCACGAGTGCAGGCACCGTGTGGGACGTCCGTGTAGGAGCAAACCCCATGTGCGCAGGCACCATGTGGGATGTCTGTGTAGGAGTAAACCCCACACATGCAGGCATCGTGTGGGACGTCCGTGTAGGAGCAAACCCCACGAGTGCAGGCACCGTGTGGGATGTCCGTGTAGGAGCAAACCCCACGCGCGCAGGCTCCATGTGGGACGTCCGTGTAGGAGCAAACCCCACGAGTGCAGGCACCGTGTGGGACGTCCGTGTAGGAGCAAACCCCACACACGCAGGCACCGTGTGGGACATCCGTGTAGGAGCAAACCCCACGCGCGCAGGCACCGTGTGGGACGTCCGTGTAGGAGCAAACCCCACGCGCGCAGGCACCATGTGGGACGTCCGTGTAGGAGCAAACCCCACAAGTGCAGGCTCCGTGTGGGACGTCCGTGTAGGAGCAAACCCCACACACGCAGGCACCGTGTGGGACATCCGTGTAGGAGCAAACCCCACGCGCGCAGGCACCGTGTGGGACGTCCGTGTAGGAGCAAACCCCACGCGCACAGGCACCGTGTGGGACGTCCGTGTAGGAGCAAACCCCACGAGCGCAGGCACCGTGTGGGACGTCCGTGTAGGAGCAGACCCCACGCACGCAGGCACCGTGTGGGACGTCCGTGTAGGAGCAGACCCCACGCACGCAGGCTCCGTGTGGGACGTCCGTGTAGGAGCAGACCCCACGCACGCAGGCACCGTGTGGGACGTCCGTGTAGGAGCAAACCCCACGCACGCAGGCACCGTGTGGGACGTCCGTGTAGGAGCAAACCCCACACACGCAGGCACCGTGTGGGACGTCCGTGTAGGAGCAAACCCCACGCACGCAGGCTCCGTGTGGGACGTCCGTGTAGGAGCAAACCCCACGCACGCAGGCACCGTGTGGGACGTCCGTGTAGGAGCAAACCCCACGAGTGCAGGCACCGTGTGGGACGTTCGTGTAGGAGCAAACCCCACAAGTGCAGGCTCCGTGTGGGACGTCCGTGTAGGAGCAAACCCCACGAGTGCAGGCACCGTGTGGGACGTTCGTGTAGGAGCAAACCCCACGCACGCAGACACCGTGTGGGCGCGTGCTGTTAGCCAGCTGCCTGACTCACCCAAAGCAAGAAAGCAAAGAGGTGGCTTCACCAAGTAAAGCATTCGGTAACATTTTGGAAACATTTTTATTCATCCGGGCTGAAATGTTAGGAGCGCTACTGCTTTAAGAGGTGATCTGAACAATGTAGATACGACATGCCCGTTTCCCGCTGTGCCAAACACTGAGAGGTTTCTGTGCCGGGCGGGAAACGGACGCCCGCTGGTCTTCGTATCCGCGCGGCAGACGCAGCGAAGGAGGCTTCTGAGCGGCGTGTCCTCTGCTTTGACTCCTCAGCCGGCCGCAGACAGGCGGGAAGAGGTGAGGGTCTCACACACCCCCGTCTCCCCAGACGGACGGACAGACGGGACGCTGAACTGGAAGAGCGTCTGTCTCTACCGCCACGTGCAAATCAGTCTAACTTTGCAAAGCTGACACCGCAGTTTTTTTGTTTGTTTTCTAAAGATTTTATTTTATTTTTTTTAAGAGAGAGGGGAGAGAGACAGAGAGAGTGGGGAGGGGAGGAGCAGGCAGCAGCCTCCTGGAGTAGTTGCTTCTCACAGGCGCTTTGCCCAGGCGAGCCCGGGGTTCTGAACCGGCGCCCTCAGCGTTCCCGGTCGACGACGCTCTATCCACTGCGCCACCACTGCAGGTCAGGCACCAACACCTGGTTTTTAAAACACAGACCTTGAACCCTAAGCTATCGCTTTCAGTTTCCACAGAGACCGAGCTGAAGCTGGAGAGAGCGAGACCGAGTATTCGAGAGCGTGTCCGTGTGCGTGAGGCGTCCCCGTGGCCGGCAGAGCACGCGGCCTCTGCTCACACGCTTGGCCTTTCGGAACACGTGGTGTTTGCCTCTTGGGTCCCTCAGTTTACACAGCAAACTTCCCACCCTGAGTTCTGTGAACTCCGCAGCAGGTGGAGGGGGCTGTTGGAATCCGACTGCCCCGGGAGCCTCAGGCTCCAGGTGGAGCCACTTTGAAGTCCGCGGTGGGAGACAGCACGATTCTGCCTCCACGGGAATCCTCATGACCCGTCCTGGGCCACACACCCTCCGCTCCACTCGACATGGGACGCAAGTTCCTCTGTATCTTCTCAGCAAAGCTGCCTGTTTCTTTTCTACTTTCTTTCTTCAAGTATTCTATGTATGAGCCTACTTGAACCCCTCGCACTGGGAGCTGCCTACGAGCACCACTTCCTCGTGGCTCGCTAGACGGGTATCTGAGCCCCGTCCCGCCGGCTGAACGTCCGCTGTTCCACCCTGTCTTCCTAGAACTCTCCGTCGGATGGGCTTTCAGAGGCGGAGACCGGTGACAGGGGTCACAGCAAACGTCCCCCTCCGGATGGCCCGTGACGGCCCGAAGCCAGACCCGTGGTGACGTCAGAGCACTCGTCCAGCCTCGCCCATCTCTCTGGTCAGCATTTCAGCCACTGCTCTGAGCATCTTCTCCCCACGCCCTCTGCAACCCGACGGTTGCCACACGCGCCGGACGGGCACGGGCTGACACGTCGGCCGGTCCTCAGCTACCTCTGTGTAGCAACAGCAGACACTCCGGTGGACAAAATGTTTGACCCTTGGCCTAGAATGCGTGGTATGAGGGCTTTTTATTTTATTTTATTTTTTCTGGTTTGGTTTTTCAAACCGTGTGATTTTTTTTTGTTTGTTTGTCCGTTCGTTGGCTCCGACGGGAGGAAATTGTGGTGTGGAGGCCGCTGCACACAGAGCGTCTGAAAACGTTCGCGTTCGTAAGCACATCCCCGGAATCCAGCATTTCCCGAAGCCTGCCGCCCTGTGGGAGGCCGGCTGTAAAGACCAGGGTCCCAGCAATCTGGTCACGTGGAGCTGGGAGACGCCCCCCCCACGTCACAGCCCGCCCCCCCAGCCCCAGCCCCATAGAAAGTCTCACAGCCCTGGTCCCACGGGGAAGACACGGCTCCCCTGCGCTCAGTGTCCACGTTCCCGCGTGTCGGGGGGCGGGGGGCGCGCGGCCACCTCCCGCCCCGGGGAACCTCACATGGTGAAGGACGAGGGGTTGTCGACGTCGGCCGTCTCGCTGTTCTGCCGGGCGACGTAGGTGTCCGAGTGCAGCCGGCAGGAGGAGAAGCCCGGGGCCTTCGGCCTCCTCCTGACACAGAGCAGGTCCTTCATGATCCTCAGGAAGTAGCTCCTGAACTTCTGGCCGATGAAGGCGTAGAGCACGGGGTTGAGGCAGCAGTGCAGGAAGGCCAGGACCTCCGTGCCGTTCCTGACGTAGTCCAGCGCCTTCTCGCCGCGGCAGGAGCGGTTCACCCTCCCCAGGTTGGCGGCCGTCACCAGGAGCGTCACGTTGTGAGGGACCTGGCAGGCCAGGAAGACCAGGACCACCGCCAGGACCACGCGGACGGCCCGGTGCCGCTGGGAGTTCTGGGCCCGCAGGAGGGTCCGGACGATGAACAGGTAGCAGAAGGTCATGAAGACGAGCGGGACGAAGAAGCCGAACAGCAGCTGCAGCCCCAGCATCAGCAGCTTCCACTGCAGCGGCGCGGACACCTGGCGGTAGCGCGGCTCGCAGACCGGCGCCTTGCCGCCCTGCGGCACGTACTTCTGGTTGAAGGTGAAGGTGGCCACGGAGATGAGGACCGACAGCGCCCACACCGCCAGGCAGATCGCCCGGCGGTGCGCCAGCGTCCTGGAGCGGAGGCGGAAGGACTTGGTGGCCTGGACGATGGCGATGTAGCGGTCCAGGCTGACGCAGGCCAGCAGCAGCATCCCGCAGTTGAAGTTGACGGCGTAGATGCCTCTCACCAGCTTGCACGCGTCGTTGCTGAAGACCCACTGGCCCTCGGCGTGCGTCACCGCCCAGAACGGCAGGGTCAGGACGAACAGGATGTCCGCCACGGCCATGTTCAAGAGGTACACGTCGGTCATCGACTTGGCCTTCTTATAGAAGGCGAAGGTGATCACCACCAGGACGTTGCCCAGGAGGCCGAAGACGCAGATCAGAGAGTAGGCGACCGGCAGGAACAGCCTGGAGAAGTCCCGGACCTCCTGCAGGCTGCACGGGGCTGTGTCATTGGACGGGAGGTAATCCGCACTGGCGTTTTCATTGCCGCCGTCGTCGTAGAAGTACCCGCTGCTGTAGTCTATCTGCTCCTGGAAAACGAGCGAGGGTGGGGTTAGCTGTCGGTCGTTCCCCAACGGCCAGACTCACACTCCCGGCCCAAGTGACGCTCACACTCACCATGCTCCTTGTCCCGCGGGACCTGGGCGGAGATCCGGGCCGATGGAGAAGGCGGCGGGCCTCACCCCTCGCTCCTCAGCGGAGGTGACAGGGAGAGCCGACCTGAGCAGGAAGGAAGCAGAGCACACTGTCAGGACACGTGCTCCAGGAACGCCGGAGCCTCCATCCGAATCGAACAGGAGGAGTGCACACCTGTGCGCCACCCCAAAAACACCCATTCGCCGCGGGGGGTTGCCCCCCCCCCCGTTCTGTAACGGGCCAGACGGCACGTCCTCTAGTCTCTGGGGGTCGACGGTCACCATCACGAGCAGGTGACCCTGGTCTTAGACAGCCCCACACAGGAATGGGCTCACCCGGACGGGGTGCCCGCAGTCGTCACAACAGGGGCTTTGTCCGCAAAACCACAGACGTTGACCTGCACAAAAGTCTTCACGCAAAGTTTCAGGCACCACCAACAAGGTTTCCCCGAACAGAATGTATAAAAGTGAAGCAAGGTCCAAAGCATTTCTATCTTACGGCTCCAGCCTGCAGGCTGTTTATAATACAGTTGGGTAGTTTTTCACCCACGCGGGCATGTGAGAATCATTGATCGTTTTTGTTGGTGGTGTTTGATTTTTTTTCAAAGTTTGAATGTGACAGTCCCTCTCATGATTATATGCTAAACCAGACTCTCTGGCCGGGAAAGGCAGTAGGAATAAAAGCTACAAATATGTCCAGGGCACAGTCTACTGAGTAACCACTCATCTGCCGGGGCAGTCACAGCAGAGCCTCAGAAACCAGTGTCGGGGGCTCAGGGGTCAGAGCCGGCATGATTAGGCATGGCTCCATGCACAGACTGGCTTGGGGTGTCCACGGAGGATGGCCACAGGGCCAGGCCGGGGAGGGCATCCCCAGCAGATGACCGGGCAGCTCCAGCTGAAGAGGAATACCAAGCATTGCACGTCTGTGCAGCAGTGCGACCGGCTGCCCGAGCCCTCTTGACCGTCGGACACCTCCCCTGAGCGTGCCAGGCGCTGGAACGCCGAGAGGGCCGGGCTCTGGACGTTGGCCAGCAGGTGAGTGAAAGGTAGAGCTGCAGTCCTAGCGCCAAGGACGCTGACATTGGTCACTTGGAACAAACGCAGTCGGGGAGGACGTTTCTGCTGTTTTCACGCTCACTCGTTTGTCTCCGGTTGGTGCTACATCCTGCTTTGCTCTCTGTCACCAGCATCCCACCCCCCAACCAGACCCCTGGCCCAGAACCCTCTGTGCTCACCTGCAGTGTGCTCCCCGCACACTCCCCGCTTCTCCCAGCCCCGCCGGCTGCCCTGAGGGGTCAAGAAGCAGCAATAACAGAAGTGCAGGCGGCGGGTGCGCTGGCTGAGAGGTGAGACTCCCCCATCACCCGTCCCGCGTGCCGGCCGGTGCTCACCTGCAGGTCAGTGTGGACCCCGATGTGGGAGGAGGAAGCAACACGCGGGTCCAGAGCGCCCTTCTGGGTGAGTGTGCGTTGCACCGACTTCCTCCCACGTCGGGATCCACACTGACCTGCAGGGGAGGCCCGAGCGTCCTCTGTGTGATGTGACGCTGACGTCGTTGCTCACACCGTCACGGATTGGTGGCCTCAATGCCCCGCCTTCCTGACGCCTGGAGCTGTCACTGGCTGCCCGTCCGTCACTCTGAATACGAGGCTGGAGGGGGCGGAGGCGGGGGCCACCTCGGCCCTTTGCTGTCACCCACGGGGCGCTGCTGACCGGGCGCGTGGGGGCACAGAGCATGGGCACGCAGAGCGTCCGCGGGCAGACACACGTGCGGAGATACACGCGCGCAGGGCGTCCGCGGGCAGACACACGTGCGGAGATACACGCGCGCAGGGCGTCCGCGGGCAGACACACGTGCGGAGATACACGCGCGCAGGGCGTCCGCGGGCAGACACACGTGCGGAGATGCACGCGCGCAGGGCGTCCGCGGGCAGGCACACGTGCGGAGATGCACGCGCGCAGGGCGTCCGCGGGCAGGCACACGTGCGGAGATGCACGCGCGCAGGGCGTCCGCGGGCAGACACACGTGCGGAGATACACGCGCGCAGGGCGTCCGCGGGCAGACACACGTGCGGAGATACACGCGCGCAGAGCGTCCGCGGGCAGACACACGTGCGGAGATGCACGCGCGCAGAGCGTCCGCGGGCAGACACACGGGAGGAGATACACGCGCGCAGGGCGTCCGCGGGCAGACACACGTGCGGAGATACACGCGCGCAGAGCGTCCGCGGGCAGACACACGGGAGGAGATACACGCGTGCAGAGCGTCCGCGGGCAGACACACGTGCGGAGATACACGACGCATGGAATGGGCCCTCGGCGCGCGCACATCAGCCGGAACCTGCCGGCGAGACTGGCGCCTCCAGCCAGGGTGGGTTAGCAGAGACCAGCTCCGCGGCAGCCCGCCACCAGCGCCACCCGTTAAACACAGTGAGCGGCCGTGTTCGGACATGGGTGGCGGCCGTCACAGAAGTGCAGCTCCTGACCAGGAGGAGAGAAAGCCCCCAGCTTACACCGGAAGCTGTTTCCCAGCGGAGAGCGGGGGAATCCCCTGAGCAGAGAGGGCCGATCTCACCGAGTTGAGGGAAGGAGGGTCAGGGGTCCAGGGCAGCTGCCCTTTGCAGAGCAAGAGAGGAGAGAGGAGGGGGCGACACTCGGAAGAATGAGGAGTCCTGGAGAGGAAGCCACACAGGGCTGGACGAAGAGCTACCAGAAAGGGGGGCAGAAGAGCCCCCAGAGCTCTCGCAGGCTGGAAACAGGTCTCTCCCGTGGACAGAGCGTCCCTCGTCCCAAGTCACGGGCATCGGTCGGGTGGCATCCTCAGAGGGCTGCCTCCTCGGGGGCAGTGGGGCGAGAATGATCCCACATTCAGTGCTGCCCGGTCCCTGCCACAACAAAGCTTGAGAGCACAGTTCAACTGCCCCATTTGGTTCCGGTGCTAGAACTGCATTCCAGAGGAAAGCCCCAGACCACCACGATGTCAGGCATAGGAACAAAAGTTTCTAGATGGCAGTAGCTCAAATGCTTGTGTCTCTCCAAAATTCGTATGCTGAAGCCGAGTCCCCAGTGGGATGGCATCTGGAGGTGGGGCCACCCCGCCTGCGTGGGATATGGACCCTCGGGAGAATAGACACTCGAGAGCTTGCATCCTCCGTCTCTGCTCTCTGCAGGTGCGGACGCAGAGCGAAGTCTGAAGACCGGGAAGTGCCCTCACCAGACAGAAGCACCTGGACCCTAGACTTCCAGCCCCGAGAACTGAGAGGAATGAACGTCTGTGTGTCAGCCCCTGGACTGTGGTACGTTGTCGTACAGCTCAGCCTCCCTAAGACACGGACATTCAAGGAAACAGGAAAACATGACCTGTGTGTGTGTGTGTGTGTGGAGAAACAGAAAAGTGACAGAGATGATAGACTTAGCAGAAAAAAGTGCTCCAAAACCTACTATAAAAGTACTGTAAATGTACTCCGTGCATTCAAGAAGGGAGAGAAGAGCATAAACGTAACAAGGAAGGCCCTGAAAGATATAAAAAGACCCAAATAAAGATTCCATAGATGAAGGATACCACACGTAAAATACAAGGTTTATGGACATCAGATGAGACACTGTGACACTCTCTCTATATACACAAATGCTGCATCCTAGCAACAAGCATTTGGAAATTGAACCTGAGAAACAAAAGTGATAAGCAGATCAAAGAAACATGAAGTGATGTCCTCAGGAATACATCTAGTAAAGTTTATACAAGCTTTATATGCTGAAAACTGCACAGCCTTGCCAAGACGCATCAAAATACGACCTAAACTAATGGGAAGATGGCGTCACGTTCAGGATCAAGGGGTTCCGTGTTCATTGTCAGCTCTCTCCTAATTAACCTAGAGACACAACATCATCTAAATCACCATCGTGGCAAAGACGTTTTTTGTAGAAATTGACAAGATGATTCTAAAATGTATACAAAAAATCCAAGGGACTTAGAATAGCCAAGACAATTTTGGGGGAAGAGTAATAATAAGAAGAAGAAGATGCATGACTCACACTACCTGATAGCAAAGCTTCCTAAGACACTACAGCCATCATGACATAAAGGGGAGACACATACGATCAGTGAGACAGAATGCGTCCAGAAAGAGGCCCCCCGCATACGTGGTCTACTGATCCACAGCTAAGGTGCTGATTGTAACTCAGTGGGGACAAAACAGTCTTCTCAATAAACGGCACGGAAACCACTGGATAGGCGCATATAAAAGAAATAGACTCTATTCCTTACCTCACACCATAGGCAAAAAAAAAATAAAAAGAAAATAACTTCAAATGAGTTTGAGAGAGCTAAAACCAAAAATATATCCAGCAGAAACATAGATCTTTTGTGCCCTTGGGAATGAAAGAGATTTCTTATATACATTGCGAAAAGCATGAATTGTTAAAGCCTTGTTCAACGGTGCTTGATCGGGATTTAAAACTTCCTCTCTTTGAAAGACACTTCAAGGATGAAAAAACAACAAAGCATCAAATGAGAATTCTTTTTTTTTTTTTTGGAAACTTACGTCTGATCACGGCTTGTATCCGGAATGTGCAAAGACCTCTTAAAACTCACGGTCAAGAAGAAACACACCTCAATAAGAAACAGGCAAAACAAAACAAAAAAACTGAATTCAACTCACCGGAGAAAATGCTTGATTGCAAATAAACACAAGAGGCTGAAGCAGGGGTTCCCAGACTTTTTACACAGGGGGCCAGTTCACTGTCCCTCAGACCGTTGGAGGGCCGGACTATAAAAAAAACTATGAACAAATCCCTATGCACACTGCACATATCTTATTTTAAAGTAAAAAAACAAAACGGGAACAAATACAATATTTAAAATAAAGAATAAGTAGATTTAAATCAACACACTGACCAGTATTTCAATGGGAACTATGCTCCTCTCACTGACCACCAATGAAAGAGGTGCCCCTTCCGGAAGTGTGGCGGGGGCTGAATAAATGGCCTCAGGGGGCCACATGCAGCCCACAGGCCGTAGTTTGGGGACCCCTGGGCTAGAGGTTCATTCAGCACCCTTCAGCATTGGAGAAACGCACCCCGATGCTGTGGCGGGGACGTCACCTCACGCCCACTCCGAGGGCTAGAGTTAGGGGGCAGATGAGACCCCGGGGAAGGGGTGCAGATGAGGATGAAGGCGGCAGCGCTCTCAGACGCCTGTGGTGGAGAGCAGCACTCCTCAGCACAGAAAGCCATGTGGCTGATTCTTAAAAGCTAAACAGGCACTTACCGTATGAATCAGCCCCTGGCTCCGACCCCTGCACCCAAGAGAAGTGAAAACGAAAGGCTCACACTTGAACGTGCACAGCAAGCTCACTCTTTGTTTTTGTTGTTAATTTTCCCATCGATTTCCGGGGGGGGGGGGAGAACCAGAGAGGGAGGGAGAGAGGGGAGCCCCAACTCTGTTGTTGCCCTTGGTTGTCCCGTGTAGTTGCACGCTGATTGATTGCTTCTTGTACATGCTCCGACCGCAGTCTCTGGAGCACCGTGTTAATGTTGTGTCCACTGAGCCACCCACTTCCAGGACCAAAAACTTATTCATAACAACCCCAAACAGGAAGAACCCAACTCTCCATCAGCTGGTGAGCAGATAAGTAACTCGTCCCACCCCCACGTGGTGGGACACTGCTCAACGGGAAAAGAGAACACGCTACCAGCATGCGCTCCAACACGGTGACTCTCAAAGGGGTTTGCTGGGTAAAGAATCCAGACATCTAAGACCAGGTGCTGCATTGTTGCATTTAGACGACATTCTAGAAAAGGCAACACAACAGTGGTGGAAATCAAGCCCGTGGTCATCTGGGCGGGCCTGAGAAGAGATTGGCTGGGAAGGTGGTGCAGGTGGTGTGTCTCTCACCCCCTCTTACTGCACGCAGAAGATACTGCACTTTTTTAACCAGAGGAAGGTTTGTGGCAACCTGCACTGAGCAAGTGTATCGGCCCCATTTCTCCAACAGGCTCAGATGATGGTTAGCATTTCCTTCTTAGCAACAAAGTATTTAAGACATGTACACATTTTTAGACAATGCTATTGCACACTTACTAAGCTACAGTGTGGCGGAAGCATAACTTTTATATGAACTGGAAAATCAAGAATTCGTGTGACATGCTGAATTGCGATATTGCTGTGTTGTGGTGGCCTGCAGCCAAATGCTCCATATGCCTGTATTTCAAATCAGTGACATTTATTGCATTCATATATCAATAAAATCAGTTTTAAAATAACTGCAGGCCCTGGCCGGTTGGCTCAGTGGTAGGGCATCGGCCCAGTGTGTGGAAGTCCAGGGTTCAATTCCTGGCCAGGGCACACAGGAGAAGCACCTATCTGTTCTCCACCCTTCTTCCTCTCCTTTCTGTCTTTCTCTCTCTCTTCTCCTCCCACATCCATGGCTCAATTCGAGCCAGTTGGCCCCAGATGCTGAGGACGGCTCTGTGGCCTCTGCCTCGGGTGCTAGAATGGCTCCGGTTGCAACAGAGCAACGCCCCAGATGGGCAGAACATCGCCCCCTGGTGGGCATGCCGGGTGGATCCTGGTTGGGCGCATGCGGGAATCTGTCCCCCTGCCTCCCCCTCCTCTCACTTAATATAAATAGATAGATAGATAGATAGATAAAATAACCCCCAACAGTTCCATACAAATGTGCAGGCAGCAGGTGCTCAAGGTCAAAGAAAGGGGCCCCCCGGGGACTAAGGAGGCGTGGGCGCTGCGTGGGCAGTGGGTGGAAAGGTGCAGACGGTGGGAAGGGTGTGAAGCAGGAAGGGGTGGGGGAGCCAGCTGGGGGAAGGCATGGCCGTGGGGGCCACAGGGCCACAGCAGGGACTGCGGGAAGGGGCTGTGTTGGACCAAATGCCAGACCAAGGGTGGGGGGGGTCTCCAGACGTTCACTAGTGGGGCTGGCACACCACGACCCACGCCACACAGAGGTGGGGTCCATCCTGACGGGTGTGGGCAGCAGGGACAGGCTGCCCAGAAGAGCCGGCATGCCACGCCCAAGCTAACACCCACGGGAAGGGAAATACCTTGACCACACGAAGAGACACAGTCTTTCTGAACTCAGCCTTAATTCAGTTCAACAAGCGTTTGTGAATGTCTACTGAGGGTGAGCACTGAGGTGGAGTCAGACGCCTGCTCCAGCGTCAAGAAGTTGTCAGGGAACGTGCTGACCCTGTGGGACCCTGGCAACCACAGTGGGTGCGCAGAGAAGCAAGGGGCTGGCTCTGGGTGGAGGGAAGTCCGCTGTCGGGCAAGGCTGTCTCGTGGGCTGGGTCGGCGGGAGGAGCTGGCTGGATGCTCGGAGGCGCTAGACCAGGGGTCCCCAAACTTTTTACACAGGGGGCCAGTTCACTGTCCCTCAGACCGTTAGAGGGCCAGACTATAAAAAAAACTATGAACAAATCCCTATGCACACTGCATATATCTTATTTTAAAGTAAAAAAACAAAATGGGAACAAATACAATATTTAAAATAAAAAACAAGTAAATTTAAATCAAGAAACTGACCAGTATTTCAATGGGAACTATGGGCCTGCTTTTGGCTAATGAGATGGTCAATGTGCTTCTTTCATTGACCACCAATGAAAGAGGTGCCCCTTCCGGAAGTGCAGCGGGGGCCAGATAAATGGCCTCAGGGGGCCGCATGTGGCCCACGGGCCGTAGTTTGGGGACCCCTGCGCTAGACGATTGCCCTGAATGATGTTCGTGTGGGAGGCGCCATTTTAATGTCCTCCAACTTGTTCTTAGTTTTTGTTTGTTTGTTTGTTTTTTTCAAAGACAAAGAGAGAGTCAATGAGAGGGACAGACAGGGACAGACCGACCAGAACGAAGAGAGATGAGAAGCATCAATCATCAGTTTTTCGTTGTGACACCTTAGTTGTTCATTGATTGCTTTCTCATATGTGCCTTGATCACGGGCCTTCAGCAGACCGAGTGACCCCTTGCTGGAGCCAGCGACCTTGGGCTCAAGCTAGTGGGCTTTGCTCAAACCTGATGAGCCCATGCTCAAGCTGGCAACCTCGGGGTCTCGAACCTGGGTCCTCCACATCCCAGGCTGACGCTCTATCCACTGTGCCACCACCTGGTCAGGCTGTTCTTAGTTTTGATTAGGATGGCAGAACAAATCATAGTCACCCCAAACATGGAAACTCCGTGTTGCTTACGGATGGTGCTTCGGACCTGCGCGGTATACACGGTACACGAACCCAAATAACGATGAAACCAGCGCTGTTACGGTTAAGAATCAGGACTCTCCACTCAGAGACCGTGGCTGCGTGCATGTGTGCGGCAGCCCCCCCTCTGCCCCCCCCCCCCCACAGTGACTGGAAATGATTCAACCTGCCTCCAGACCGCCATCTTCACCACAAAAATCACGTGTGTTGTTTCGGAGAAATCGTGTTGGTGACACAGTGCCAACCACGACATGTTGGGGAGCCCGGGCCTATTTCTGTTCGCATAAATCGCCTCCGCTCGTGAGCAGCGACTGCCATGCTCTCTGGAGACAAGGCTGCTCCCGTTATGAAAATTGTGACGGGGGAAAAAGACTCTGAGAAGTTTTAAAATAGATATTTCTGCGCCTTCGCTGATGAACAGAGCGCAGTGAGCTGGTTGGTGAGGTTGGAGCAGGCAGAGGCCGGTGAATGCACTCGGCTGTCTGTCCGTCTCTCGGGGACCCCACGATCGACACCCTGTGAAGCTCCTCGGAATGGGGGCCGGCCCCCCTTGTCCTGACGCCCCGTTTTCCTCCCCGCACGCACTCCTCACCCCTGACCTCTCTCCGGTCCCTAAGTCACGTCTAAGACGCACCTGGCTGCAATGAGCCCTCACAATTCCGTATTTCCTAAGTCAGGTTTCTCGGGCAGACGGTACACACATGCTTCTGCAAAGCCAGCTGGTGTGAAGAGCAGAGGGAGGACGAGCTTCTGAACTGTCCCCGGGAGGGAGGGCTCTGAGGTCCCCAGTGGGGAATCGCGTGACAGCACGTTAGAAGGAAGGGCTGTACTGCCAGTTGGGGTTTTGCCAAAGTGAGAGAGGGTTCTCTTCTTGCATCCGGCTGCCTCGAGGGGCGCGCCACCCTACCAGTGACTCACTGTCACCACCTGCCTGACGGGGCGTCTTCATCCTCCCGTCCCCTGGGGTGTCTGTCACCATGTGGAACCAGACGAGGCCCTGGAAGTTAGGGTGCCCGGCCCCAACAATGACGCCTGGGGAGTCCTGGAGAATGGACCTGCATAAGGACCCAGTGACAGAGCGACCTTCACTGCCTGTGCCTCCGGGAGAGGCCGGCTGCTGTGGACTGCGGGCGGGCGGCCCCAGGTCACCGAGAAAGAAAGACAGGAGAGCTCGGGGTGGACAGGGCGCCCTCTGCCAACGTGCGTCTGCCAACAGCCCTGTCAGCTCCCAGCCCCGGTTGCCACGGTCACCATGGCCGGCGACTGTGCGGACAGCAGCTGGGGCGGGGTGTTGCAGACATTGCGAATCTATGATTCAACCTGAAACGTGTAAGCAATCGGGACGGGGACGCGTGAGCCAGGTGAAAGCACAGCTGGACGCTGGCTCGTGGTCTGGGGACTGCCCGAGGGGAACCGCCTCACGCCGCCTTGTGCGGGACCCTCCCTGGGGTGGCGCTGTGCTTGGCCTGCAGCCGTGAGCCAGGTGAAAGCACAGCTGGACGCTGGCTCGTGGTCTGGGGACCCTCCCTGGGGTGGCGCTGTGCTTGGCCTGCAGCCATGAGCTGCCCGGGTCGACCCCAGCGTCAGGGATGAAAATAGAGGAGGCCAGCTCGTCCGGGCTGAACACGGCGGCGGCCCACACTGGAACGAGTCCGGGCACAGAACCCCGAGCAGAGTCCAGCACAGCAGAGCCGACTAGGAAACCCTGCCAGGGACACAGGAGGTCCTGCACGCAGACCTGCAGCGCCCACCACACAGACAACAGAGGGGAGCTGAGCGGCAGCAGAACTTTGAGGAGTTTTACCTGAGGAGACGAGTGAATGAGTCAGGACGTGGGCACAGCCCTTGCCTGGTCATCGAACGGCACGTTCACCCACACGACAGTTCCACCCCCACTCACGGTGACTTTCATACTTTTTTTTAAAGGTTTCCCCATTTTTTAAATAAGATGTTATTGATTCATTTTGAGTGAGAGAGGAGAGAGAGAGAGAGAGAGAGAGAGAGAGAGAGAGAGAGAAGGAGGGAGGAGCAGGAAGCATCAACTTTCATTTCTGCCTTGACCAGGCAAGCCCAGGGTTTTGAACCAGCGACCTCAGCGTTCCAGGTCGAGGCTTTATCCACTGTGCCCCCACAGGTCAGGCTGCTTTCATACTTAAGAGCAGATACCTGTGTGACGCACAGAGACAGCACTGGCCCTGGCGGTGGGCAAACCCTGGCCCCAAAGATGTCCCGTCCTAATCCCTGGAACCCGTAAACAGGCGGCTCCACAAGGCAGAAGGGAAGAGGGAACCCACCTTGAGCTGGGAGGGCGTGCTGGGTCCTCCAGATGGGCCCGAGGTGATCATGAGCTCTTCAAAGTAGAGATACATTCCCGGCTGAGACAGAGGGAGGACAAGAGTCCTCAAGCACGAGAGGGACCCTGGCCCCCACTGCTGGTCTGCGACCAGAGGCTACACAATGCAGTGGCCTCTGGGACCCGCGTGGGAATGGCCTTCCACAGGCAGCCTACATGCAAATGGGGACCTTGGTGGCACAGCCACAGAGAGCTGAGCTCTGGCCACAGCCCAGCTGAGCGAGGAAGCAGCCTCTTTCAGAAATTCCCAGAGGAGTACAGCACCGCCTACTTCTCGATTTCAGCCTGGGGAGGCCTGTGTGTCAGACTTCTTACCCACAGACGGGAAGGTGCAGAATTGGGGTTGTTTAAGCTGCTAATTTGTAGTGATTCCCTCTGGCAGCAGCATTTAAAAAAAAAAAAAAAGGACCGGGCTCAGTCAATGAATCATTAAAACTTAGGAGTTTAGAATGAGCCCTAGTCAGTTAGCTCAGTGGTAGAGCGTCGGCCTGGCGTGCAGGAGTCCCGGGTTCGATTCCTGGCCAGGGCACACAGGAGAAGTGACCATCTGCTTCTCCACCCCTCCCCCTCTTGCTTCTATCTCTCTCTATCTCTCTTCCTCTCCTGCAGCTATGGCTCGGTTGGAGCCGGTTGGCCCCAGGTGCTGAGGATGGCTCCATGGCCTCTGCCTCAGGCGCTAAAATAGCTCAATTGCCGAGCAACGAAGCAATGACCCCAGATGCAGAACATCACCCCACAGGGAGCTTGCCGGGTGGATCCCAGTTTGGGTCGCATGTAGTAGTCTGTCTCTCTGCCTCCCCGCTTCTCGCTTAAGAAAAAAAGTTTAGAATGGGGCAAGTGATAGTTCTATCCATCCAGCACTGGTCAGATTCACAGAGTGACTTAGAGTGACTTCCAGTGATGGAAAAGGGGCTGGCTGGACGCAGTTGAAGCAGAGTGGCCACGGTGAGGAGAGAAACCACTCTGCCCAACCGAGAATTGGAGTTGGATAGGAGCGGGGTCATCAACTACCTGGTGTCACTTGAAAGAGGGTCTCTCTAGACTGACAACCTCCTCCCACCCGAGGGTGAGAATACGCCCAGCGGGTAGAGACAGCAGGAGCAGAATTGTCCTTGCATGAGGAAGACTATTTGAACAGCTCTCACCAAGAACGGCATGGCTGCCTTAGGAGAAGACCAGCTCTCTGACAAGCCCAGGGTGGGGGGTGGGGGGGGGGAGACCCTTATGGGATGTGAGGACGGAATCACGCAGATCAGACCTACTGAGTAAGAATCTCTGGACACAGAGCACTGCTCTTTGGGAAGGAAAGGGTTAATGTAAGCCAAGACACCCCCCCTTTCCAGCTGGAGAACACCAGGACTGAGGAACTGTGACCAGCCTGCCTTGGAAACTGTGCTAACGTCATTTACAAAGGGGAAGAAACCTGCCTTTCAGCAGACTGTCCCTATGTGTCCAGATGGCTTATTGCACACGGATCTGGACTTTATGGACCGCTGGGCCGCCCGTCCATGGAGGACCACGGGCACGAAGCTCCCAGGCGGCTTCTACCTGGGCCATCCCGCGATACAACCAGGGCGCCTTTGAGAGCAGCGCTCTCACACGGACTGTCATGGTGCCCCATGCCCATCTGTCACCAGAGCCCGTGGTGAGGAAGCTATCAGAGGGCTTGGGGCTTCTCCAAGAAAGGGGTGTGTCTGCCCGGTGCTTGCCTATGTCTTTGAATCATGGGTCAGGTCTGATATCAGTGAGACGGATGGGTCCCACGAGTGGCTTCGTTATTGGAAGGCGTGCGTGGCCGCGTATAGAATTGTTGCATCATAGGGGATTCAGATGACTGGACACAGGGACAGAGCAGCATTTAGATGTCAGTCCTGGGGTTGGGAGGAGAAAACTTGCCCTGGGATAGCTCGGTTTGGGAGATAGATGCTGACCGCACCCCCCTCTCAGATGTCTGCATCATGCTCCGATCAGTGGCTCTTCGGAGTTCTCCCCAAGGAGCACGTCCCCTCCCAAACCACCTCACCCAGCGGGGACTACTGGGGACAGGCGGACCTGAGGAATCGCTCGCTAACCCACTCACTGACAGGTGCACACGCCGCTCACCTCCAGCTCGGCCTCCCCGGGCTAACAGGGAGCCTGCGAGGGGGCCCCCCGAGGCACATGGGTCCTGCGCCCTTGGGTGACATACTGGCCTCCAGCCAGTCTCTAGTGGGTCCGTCTGCACCGCTCAGAAATGCATAAAACACAAGTGTGTGGGCCCCCAATCAGCTCCCGATCAGCTGTCTCCCATTCTGGATGTGCTTAGAAATCGACTTTTACCACAAGCCGCGTCTCGGAGTGGCCCTTCTGCCTGTTTAGAGGTACGTCACGGTAAGTACACCTTCATACGTGTTCCACAATTTAAAGTTTGAAACCACGTCAATAGATTAGCTCCTTCCATGAACGGCAAAGGAGCCAGACTCCCCAGAGTCAATGCACATACTTGGTGAGCAACAACAGCCTCCCACCTTGAATTTTAACCTTTCAAAGATTCTGTTACCACACACGAGAAGAAAGTGTTACTTTGAGAAGCCCTTAATGTTACCTCATTAGAGCAATCCTTTAAACATTGTATTTAAAAATATTAGCTTGCATTTTGCAATAGAACAATGTGGCTTCCTAGCACTGTTCTTGTGAGGTCCCACTAGCAGAAGACAGCATAGCTGAGTCTGACAGCAAATTGGTGAACTGGTTCAACAGCAGGAAGAATGCACCCTGAAAACCAGACACAGCCCAGCGAGGTGCAGAATGGATGGCCACCCACCCCAGGCGGTGAAGGGACCGCCAGCGTGCTCCGCCCTCCCGGGCCACCCACACTCACCTCCTCCACAGGGCTCCCCGGGGCCTCAACTTCGGGGAACCCCTTTCTTTGGACTGGGAGGTTTTGGGAGTCTCTAGACACATGCAGGTGACCAGGGACAGGTGGGAAACAGTTTAAGTCCATAGCAGTGAGCATCTTAGCTGGTTATCAGTTAACAGGCAATAACCCCTCAAAGGGAGTTAGTGGTCAGCTCCCTGGTGGGACCCGGTGAAGGGGGAGCAGACAGGGGCTGCAGGACCCCAGGAGCAGAGGAGGTGTGGCCAACAGACACACTCCAGTCATTGGTCCATTCGACCAAGGGCGGGCTTACCCAAGAATACTAGAGATGGGGAAAACATCTCTAATCATGTTATTGAAATACTACCAGCAAGAATAACTGTGTTAAAATGTTAACTTAAGCAAATTTAGTCACAAGTTTAAATTAAAATTAAATCAAAGCAGAAGATTTAAAGTCTGTGCTTATTTTCATCGATAGCAATGGCCTGCAAGACAGGGAATGAGACCGGAAAAAAAAATGTGTGCACATGTGTGTGGATGCATGTGTGTGTGCCTGATGTGCAGTGTGCATAGATACACACGTACGCATGTATATGCCGTGGGTATGCATTGTGTGCATGTGTATTACATGTGCATGGATGTGCTGTGTGTGCAGATGTGTGCATGCATGTGTGTTTGTGTATATTGTGTGTGTAGATGTGCTGCGGGCATGTTTATGTGTATTGTATGTACATGTGTTGTGTGTGAACATGCATGTGCAGGCATGTTTTGTACTGTGTGGGGGTATTTGTGTGTGTATGTGTGTGTTCATGTGTGCTGTGTGTTCATGCATATGTGTGTGTTGAGTGTGTGTGCATGTGTGTATGCACATGAGTACATGTGTGTGGACACGTGTGTGTGCTGGAGATTAAGTTCTAAGTACATTCTGAGCATCGGGGTCACTGCTTTACAGCTATTCTCTTTCTCTAACCTCACCAAACCTTCTGAGGTAGATGGTGCACCCACTTCATGGATGGGAAAACAGCAGCTCATCTCAGACCGTGTGGCTATGCCCATTCTAATTCATTTCCCCTCCAGAATGGTCTTCCTGAAGGAGGGCAAAATCACCCCAAGATCTTAAATAACCCGTTTACTTGGCAGCCTTTTGCTGTCGGCAGGCCCGCTCCCGCGCCGGTCTGTGCTCACAGCCGCCCGCTCCCGCGCCGGTCTGTGCTCACAGCGCGCCCGCTCCCTCGCCGGTCTGTGCACGCAGCGCCCACTCCTGCGCCGGTCTGTGCCCGCAGCGCCCTCTCCCGCGCCGGTCTGTGCCCGCAGCGCCCACTCCTGCGCCGGTCTGTGCCCGCAGCGCCCTCTCCCGCGCCTGTCTGTGCCCGCAGCGCCCGCTCCCGCGCCGGTCTGTGCCCGCAGTCGCCCGCTCCTGCGCCGGTCTGTGCCCGCAGCGCCCGCTCCCACGCCTGTCTGTGCCCGCCGCGCCCGCTCCCGCGCCGGTCTGTGCCCACAGCAGCCCGCTCCCGCTCCCGCGCCGGTCTGTGCCCGCAGCGCCCGCTCCCGCGCCGGTCTGTGCCCACAGCCGCCCGCTCCCGCTCCCGCGCCAGTCTGTGCCCGCAGCGTGCCCGCTCCCGCTCCCGCGCCGGTCTGTGCCCGCAGCGCCCGCTCCCGCGCCGGTCTGTGCCCGCAGCGCGCCCGCTCCCGCGCCGGTCTGTGCTCACAGCGTGCCCACTCCCGCGCCGGTCTGTGCCCGCAGCGCGCCCGCTCCCGCGCCGGTCTGTGCTCACAGCGTGCCCGCTCCCGCGCCGGTCTGTGCCCGCAGCCGCCCGCTCCCGCTCCCGCGCCGGTCTGTGCCCGCAGCGCCCGCTCCCGCGCCGGTCTGTGCCCGCAGCCGCCCGCTCCCGCGCCGGTCTGTGCTCACAGCGTGCCCCCTCCCGCGCCGGTCTGTGCTCACAGCGTGCCCGCTCCCGCGCCGGTCTGTGCTCACAGCGTGCCCGCTCCCGCGCCGGTCTGTGCCCGCAGCCGCCCGCTCCCGCTCCCGCGCCGGTCTGTGCTCACAGCGTGCCCGCTCCCGCGCCGGTCTGTGCTCACAGCGTGCCCGCTCTCGCGCCGGTCTGTGCCCGCAGCGCACCCGCTCCCGCTCCCGCGCCGGTCTGTGCCCGCAGCGCACCCGCTCCCGCTCCCGCGCCGGTCTGTGCCCGCAGCGCGCCCGCTCCCGCGCCGGTCTGTGCCCGCAGCGCCTGCTCCCGCGCCGGTCTGTGCCCGCAGCGCCCGCTCCCGCGCCGGTCTGTGCCCACAGCGTGCCCGCTCCCGCGCCGGTCTGTGCCCGAAGCGTGCCCGCTCCCGCGCCGGTCTGTGCCCACAGCGCCCGCTCCCGCGCCGGTCTGTGCCCGCAGCGCCTGCTCCCGCGCCGGTCTGTGCCCACAGCGTGCCCGCTCCCGCGCCGGTCTGTGCCCACAGCGCCCGCTCCCGCGCCGGTCTGTGCCCGCAGCGCCTGCTCCCGCGCCGGTCTGTGCTCACAGCGTGCCTGCTCCCGTGCCGGTCTGTGCCCGCAGCCGCCCGCTCCCGCTCCCGCGCCGGTCTGTGCCCGCAGCCGCCCGCTCCCGCTCCCGCGCCGGTCTGTGCTCACAGCGCGCCCGCTCCCGCGCCGGTCTGTGCTCACAGCGCGCCCGCTCCCGCGCCGGTCTGTGCCC
This sequence comes from Saccopteryx leptura, assembly GCF_036850995.1. Lineage (NCBI taxonomy): Eukaryota > Metazoa > Chordata > Mammalia > Chiroptera > Emballonuridae > Saccopteryx > Saccopteryx leptura. The sequence continues at coordinate 5,217,859 of NC_089505.1, read as the reverse complement.
GCAGCGCGCCCGCTCCCGCGCCGGTCTGTGCCCGCAGCGCGCCCGCTAGCGCGCCGGTCTGTGCCCGCAGCGTGCCCGCTCCCGCGCCGGTCTGTGCCCGCAGCGCCCGTTCCCGCGCCGGTCTGTGCCCGCAGCGTGCCCGCTCCCGCGCCGGTCTGTGCCCGCAGCCGCCCGCTCCCGCTCCCGCGCTGGTCTGTGCCCGCAGCCGCCCGCTCCCACGCCGGTCCGTGCCCGCAGCGCACCCGCTCCCGCTCCCGCGCCGGTCCGTGCCCGCAGCGCACCCGCTCCCGCTCCCGCGCCGGTCTGTGCCCGCAGCCGCCCGCTCCCGCTCCCGCGCCGGTCTGTGCCCGCAGCGCGCCCGCTCCCGCGCCGGTCTGTGCCCGCAGCGCGGCTGCTCCCGCGCCGGTCTGTGCCCGCAGCCGCCCGCTCCCGCTCCTGCGCCGGTCTGTGCCCGCAGCGCGCCTGCTCCCGCTCCCGCGCCGGTCTGTGCCCGCAGCGCCCGCTCCCGCGCCGGTCTGTGCTCACAGCGTGCCCACTCCCACGCCGGTCTGTGCCCGCAGCGCGCCCGCTCCCGCGCCGGTTGGCGCTCAGGATCAAGGTGTGTTTTCTCAGGGCATCTGAATCCCTGGGCACGCAGGGCGCTCGCCTGGCTCCGACACGCCCCAGCGGGGCCGACCCCTCCTCGGGCTTCCTTCTGCTTTTGAGTAAGAGCGGTTAGTTACCAAAGCAGCCCAAAGGTTTTTTCCAGTGATTTGTATAGAGGTTCCTGGGTTGTTTCTCTCACTGGTCCCTTTGCTTGTTTGAAATCCTGCTTTTCCGTTTTCTTTGTTATTTACAGAACTTGGATCCTTAAGAATCGCTTGCATGCAGACCTTGCATTTATCCCTTCACAGTGCTGACCTCTGCCACGTCCGTCTTCTGACCCCCCATCCCACCCCGCAGGCTTGGCTGCGGCGGGGGCAGGGGGGGGTGTTCTGTGGGAGACTCTCCTAAAGATCTTTGTGTACCTTCTATGGGCACAAGACACAGGCTCCATCATTCCTGTGACATTTGCATCTGTGATCAGAGCTTTTCCTGCTTTGCCCTGAGCCAGGTCCATTTCTCTTCAGGGCTGTCCTTATCAGCTCCCCACCGCAGACCCCAGCCAATCCAGACGCCCACCTCCTTACCTCCGCGTTGCAGAAAGCACTTCGTGCACGGCCCCCAGAAACACCTCTTGGCTTTGCTTTTTAGCACGTCGAACCCTTGGCGGGCACATCGTTAAGGAAAGAACCGTGTTTCTCTCCAGACGTGGTGCCCGAGCCATCACCCAGGCTCCGGGGGAAGGTGGTCAGAGCGAAACCACTGAGTGTACATTCAGAGGATCCGGGGACTTCTCCACAGCCCCGAGCTGCTGCTGAAACTGGAAGGACCGCGTCTGAGAGTGCGAGCGTCTAGTCAAGGGCGGGCACCCTCGAGGAAAACGGTGCCACGTCCACCACGCCTGAGACGAGGGGACCAGAGAAGACACCGAGACGTTTGCAAAAGGGCGAAGGTGGCGTAGCCGCGCTTACCTGGAGCGACGCTGTGTGTGACCCACAGAGAACTGTTCTGTCAGGCTGCTCCCGCCCCCGCCCGGGTGACCCTCCAGGTGCCCACGCCACACCGGTGGGGTTCTGAGAACAAGGTCGGATTTCTAGCGGTCATTAAGAAAAATGCAGAGAGAGAGAGAGAGAGAGACGGGAATTGGCCAAAAGCAAATTGCTGAATTACCACTTCCTATTTAAAAGGAACGCCTATTTGCCCAAACGCAGATGGTTAACCATCTAGGTTCTGCAGAGTGTAAAAATAATCATGACTCCCCCCCTCCCCCGAACGCACATCCAGCCTGGAGTGGAGCTGAGGAGCGGGAGGCCCGGCCGGCACCCCCAGGAGAAAGCCTCCAACACCCCCACGCCTCCACCTGCCCTCGCCGGTCAGCAGGGACTCTCCGTACGCTGCCCGGGGAGACCTGGGCATGTGGACAGGAGGTGACGTGTGGTTAGTGCCCCCAGAGGCAGGTCACCGGCCCGTCTCACGGCACAGTTCCCTCCTCTGTGTGACAGACCGTAACAGAGCCAGCCGCACAGTGTCACAGGACTCATGGGGTTGGGCCATGTCACAGAGTTCAGACAGCACCTAAAGCAGCTCTTAATAAACATCAGCTCGTTTTGTTGTGACTTGGGGATGAAAAGAAGAAAAGGATGTGAAGTATCACGGGACAATGTGGGGTCAACACTGCGATGCGTAGTGACGAGCGTTAACTTGACTTATTGTGGCCACCATTTACTTCACAGGATCAACATAGACAAATATCAATCGTTACGTTGTGCACCTAAAACTAATCCGGTGTTATCAGTCATATCAGCCGTGTCAATCATATCAACCAAATGTCAATAATAACAAAAAAAGAAACAACACAAGTCCCTAAAGAAACAGGGGACGTGATCTTTATGCAAGGGCAGGTAACAAATCTAACAAGTGCCCTTGCATTAGATATGACGATTGAGGGAAGAAATAGACGTTGATGGCGCACTAGGGGAACTCATTCTTAGAAGCCAGTATTTTTAAAAAAAAATTTTTTTTTTTAAAGAAAAAGGATTCTAGCATCATAAAGGTGTTTACTATCAAGTAGTGTGTGGCTGTGAACCACGCCTTAGGACAAACTGAAAGTGTTATAGCCAAGGGACCCACAGATCGATCAACAGGGAGACAGGGTGACTCACACTTTCACCCCTCAGGGCCCGGGGCCCCCTGGCCCCCGGGGCTGTCTCGATCAACACGACTCAGGAGGCTGTCCTTCCCACCGACCCCCGCCCTCTGCTCGTCCCCAAGCCTGGGCCAGCGCTACGAGGTGGGACGTCCATGTCCCCTTGTCGTTTCCCTTCACACCTGACCACAGTGGGGCCCCGTTCCTGGCAGACCCAGGGGTCACTTCCCTCCGCGGAGCCTGCCTTCCCGGACCCTGCGGAAGAGGCTTTCTGTTTGACTCTGCGAGGCTCACGGACCTTAGGGTCACAGGTCACGTCCGCCATCTCCACTGAGGTTCTCGTTCCTACTGTGGGGGGGGGGAGCTTCTGGCAGAGCTGCCTCACAGGGGCCCCCAACTTCCTTGCAAGAAAGGAACAGGCCACCTGAGGAGCCTGGGGACCTTGCATCCACGCTGACCAGACCCTTCTTTTCCACCGGTTCCCTCCAAGCCCCCCACAAAGGCATTCTTGAGTATGGAGGTGGGAAAGGCACCTTTTTATAGATGATAACAGCCACAGAAATGGCTGACCTGGCAGAGGAACACACACACACATACACACACACACACACACACACACACACACACGGGTTTGCTGGGCTCGGGTGGGTCCTGGAATGTTCCGTGATATTCCTTCTGTATTTCCAAGTGGAAGCCAGCCTGATCCACCTGCTCTCAGCGAACATTTCCGGTCACTCCCGCGGGCACTCACTGCGTGGGGGGGTCCCGCAGCAGGAACTCCCGGGGTTGGAAGGGGGAGGCGCAGTGCGTGACAATGCCAGCAGGCCACGCCGCCAGCCACACGAGGCTGCGTGATCAGTTGTGGAGGAAGCAGCACCGGGGATGCATGCGGGGCGTCAGAGGAGGGAGGGGAGCTCCAGGGCCACCCTCCACCGCCCCGGGCTGAGCAGTCCTTGTGGAGACGGCGGAGAGCTGGGCAGGAGGGAGGGGCGGGGAGGTGGACAGCAGGAGCGAGGGACAGCGCAGACACAGACTGAACGTGACGGGGTGGGGGGGAGGGACCGGGCTGTGGTGGGGGACCGGGAGCTGTGGAGGGCCAGGGGTCAGGTGCACAGAGCTGGCACGGAGCAGAGGAGACACGGAGGGCAGGGATGGTGATGATGGTGGTGATGGAGGTGATGATGGTGATGGAGGTGATGATGGTGGTGATGGTGGTGGTGATGGTGGTGATGGTGGTGATAATAGTGATGATGGTGGTGATGATGGTGGTGGTGGTGGTGGTGGTGATGATGGTGGTGATGGTGATGGTGGTGATGATGGTGGTGATGATAGTGATGATGGAGGTGATGGTGGTGATGATAGTGATGATGGTGGTGATGATGGTGGTGGTGGTGGTGGTGGTGATGATGGTGGTGATGGTGATGATGGTGATGATGGAGGTGGTGGTGATGGTGATGATGGTGGTGGTGATGATGGTGATGGTGATGATGGTGGTGATGGTGATGATGGTGGTGGTAATGATGATGGTGATGATGATGGTGGTGATAATAGTGATGATGGTGGTGATGATGGTGGTGGTGGTGGTGGTGGTGATGATGGTGGTGATGGTGATGGTGGTGATGATGGTGGTGATGATAGTGATGATGGTGGTGATGGTGATGATGGTGGTGGTAATGATGATGGTGATGATGATGGTGGTGATGGTGATGATAATAGTGATGATGGAGGTGATGGTGGTGATAATAGTGATGATGGTGGTGATGATGGTGGTGGTGGTGATGATGGTGATGATGGTGGTGATGGTGGTGATAATAGTGATGATGGTGGTGATGATGGTGGTGATGGCAGTGTTAGTGGTGTTGGTGGCGATGGCGGTGATGGCGGTGACAGTAGTGATAGGCTCTTAAAGAGGAGCTACAGTGAGAGGTGCAGGAAGTCATGTACAGAGAGGGCAAGACTGAGCTCAGAATTGCAGACAGAAGCTCTGGGAGCCTGTGTCTGTCTTTAAGGAGCAGAGGACAGATTGGAATTAGGAGAGTGACAGAAAAAAGTGGCCATGAGAATAGGTCACTCAGAAGTCAAGACAGTACGGTTGGGGCGGGCCAGGGAGCAAAGTACTTGGAGGACAGCCTGCAGAGCAGGCGGCTTACAGACTGGACACTGACCTTGCAGGACACAGCGTGAACAGAGCTCTCTGGAGACAAGCCTGGGGTATGACTGTCCAAGCAAAACTTTCCAGCCAGGATTTGCATGTGAACACCGAGGGCACGGAGACCACAGGTGCAGCAGACGTGTTGTAAAACTGGGCGGTGAGGCCCTGGCTGGTTGGATCAGCGGTAGAGCGTTGGCCTGGCGTGTGGGGGACCTGGGTTCAATTCCCGGCCAGGGCACATAGGAGAAGCGCCCATTTGCTTCTCCACCCCCCCCCTCCTTCCTCTCTCTCTCTTCCCCTCCCGCAGCCAAGGCTCCATTGGAGCAAAGATGGCCCGGGCGCTGGGGATGGCTCCTTGGCCTCTGCCCCAGGCGCTAGAGTGGCTCTGGTCGCGGCAGAGCAACACCCTGGAGGGGCAGAGCATCGCCCCCTGGTGGGCAGAGCGTCGCCCCTGGTGGGCATGCCAGGTGGATCCTGGTCGGGCGCATGCGGGAGTCTGTCTGTCTCTCCCTGTTTCCAGCTTCAGAAAAATACAAAAAAAAACAAAAAAAAACTGGGCAGTGACACAGGTGCAGCAGACGTGTTGTAAAACTGGGCGGTGAGACGCAAGGAGAGGAAGGAGCTGTGGGAGGCGGCAGACACAAGCACTGTGTATCTGTTTAGCCCTGGGGACCCGCGGACACCACTGTGGACTCTCCCGCTCACACACCGCTCGACCCACTCCTGAGGTCAGCTCACAGCCGTGGTGGACAAGGCCCATCTCCAGCACCCCAAGCTCTGTTGTTCTGACCCGAAGCTTCTTCTGCTCAGCCACGTGGTATGACCCGGAAGTACGTACTGATGGACCGACATGGGCAGGGCCCCTCAGTCAACCCGGAAGTACTTACTGATGGACCGACATGGGCAGGGCCCCTCAGTCAACCCGGAAGTACTTACTGATGGACCGACATGGGCAGGGCCCCTCAGTCAACCCGGAAGTACTTACTGATGGACCGACATGGGCAGGGCCCCTCGGTCAACCCGGAAGTACTTACTGATGGACCGACATGGACAGGGCCCCTCAGTCAACCCGGAAGTACTTACTGATGGACCGACATGGACAGGGCCCCTCAGTCAACCCGGAAGTACTTACTGATGGACCGACATGGGCAGGGCCCCTCAGTCAACCCGGAAGTACTTACTGATGGACCGACATGGACAGGGCCCCTCAGTCAACCCGGAAGTATTTACTGATGGACCGACATGGACAGGGCCCCTCAGTCAACCCGGAAGTACTTACTGATGGACCGACATGGGCAGGGCCCCTCAGTCAACCCGGAAGTACGTACTGATGGACCGACATGGGCAGGGCCCCTCAGTCAACCAGTGGACAAGAGCCAGCCGCCACCCACGCGAACAGACGTCGACCTTCCGTGCTCGCACGGTCTCCCCGCTCTTGACCTGGTGGGGCTGCCGGCCTCGGGGTGGGCAGCCATGCTGGCTCTCTAGGAACTGGAGTGGTTTCTGAGGTGTGGAAATTTCAGTGCTACCACCAGGACAGTCCTGGGGAATCAGGAAGGTTGGTGGCCCTGGGTCCGGTGGAGGGGAAGGCACTGAGATCGGCGTGCAGGGGTCTTCTGCTCTGCGAGGCTTGGGGACACCCCGGTGCCTCGTCACAGAGTGTGACTAGGTGGGGAGGGGCCTGGACCCAGGACACAGAGAAAGGAGGAGGTGGCCCTCTCGACAGGGGAGAACCGGAGACCGTCGGGAAGACGGTGCCCGCCACGGGTGAGGAGCGCCGGCCGAGACGGGGCCTGGCCTCACCCCGGTTGTCCCAGAAGGAAAGCTGGCCCAGAGGGTGTGAAGTGCGAGGAGGGGCCCCCAGCCGGGAGGAAGGAGGAGCGTGGAGATGATCCCGCAGCCCTGTCCTCACGGGCTCCGCTCCCATCCCTCCCTCCCCCAGACCTCCCGTGCGGCTCAGGAAAGGACCCGGAGAAAGATCGTCACGGCTCCGTGTGCGCGAGGAAGAGGGGAAGAGGGGTGAGCCCAGAGCCTCCCGACCTCAACAAGGAAGAGCCAGGAGGCGGTGGAAAGGGGAAGCTGGAGGCAGAGTCTGGAAGTGGGCGAGCGAGTCCGGGCTTCTGCAGAAGTTCCCCAGAACGGCCGGCGAGGCCCAGAGAATCCGGGAGCCCAGGGGGGCGGTGCAGACACGTGTCCTGCGTGTCCTTCAAGAGACACAGCGAGAGTCTGGAGCTTTCCCCCGTGTTCTCCCACCGCCAGCTGCCCGCTTCCCGGGGCTGGAGACCCCGTGCTCACAACTCAGGGAGTGGCGTGTCCGACGGGTCAGGGCGACTGTTTTTGTTGTTGTTTTGGGGTGGGGTTTTTTTGTATTTTTCTAAAGTGAGAAGCTGGCAGGGAAGCAGTCAGACAGACTCCTGCATGCGTCCAACCAGGATCCACCCGGCACGCCCACCAGGGGGCGATGCTCTGCCCATCTGGGGCGTCGCTCTGCTGCAATCAGAGCCACTCTAGCGCCTGAGGCAGAGTCCACGGAGCCATCCTCAGCACCCGGGCCAACTTTGCTCCAATGGAGCCTTGGCTGCGGGAGGGGAAGAGAGAGACAGAGAGGAAGGAGAGGGGGAGGGGTGGAGAAGCAGATGGGTGCTTCTCCTGTGTGTCTTGGCCGGGAATTGAACCCAGGACTTCTACACGGTGGGCTGACGCTCTACCGCTGAGCCAACTGGCCAGGGTCCACGGCAACTGTTTTAAAGATGACTTTGATTGAACCCATATTCCTTCTTTCTACCATGTTTGGGGAGGGGGTCTTTGACAAATGGAGGAGGAGAGAGGGGTGTGTGTCGATTTTTTTTTTATTCATTTTAGAAAGGAGAGAGAGAGGGAGAGAGAGAGAAACAGAGAGAGAGAAGGGGGAGGAGCAGGAAGCATCAACTCCCATATGTGCCTTGACCAGGTAAGCCCAGGGTATCGAACCGGCGACCTCAGCATTTCCAGGTCGACACTTCATCCACTGCGCCACCACAGGTCAGGCTGTGTCAAATTTTTGAGCCGGCTTCGTGAAAACAGCTATCCTTCTGCAAAATTTTATCCGACGTCCCAAATTTAAAGTTCCCACCCTGACCGCCACCTCCTTGACACGGCCTCCTTCTCACCAACGTCTGTAAGTACAAGCAGGCACGGAGGCGGGGCTGTGCTCAGCACGGAGCCCGGGAAGGAATCCGTTAGAGTGAGGATGGGGGTGGCACGGGAGGCAGAAACATGAGAAAGGCAGCGGTCCTACAGCTCTGTGCGTTCTGTGTGTGACTGCGAGGGGTCTCGCTTGTAATGGAAACCGAACTTGGAAGACCACCCAAAGGACTGATGACGTGCCACCCACGCTCGCGGCAGGAAGACGACACCTTCCCCACGGTTCCTGACGCCCGCCGTCCGAGCGCTCCCAGAATCACGGCGTCCTCCGTGGTCAGGTTTCCAGAACAGTGAACGTGTTGTTTCGCTTCACGTCGGGCGCAGGAAATGGTGAGGAGAGCACAGCCCTCGCCGGCACAGAAAGCAAGAGCCCTGGTACAGCGGGCTGACCTCACGGGCTGACCTCACGGGCTGACCTCACGGCCTGCACGGGGTGACCTCACGGGCTGACCTCACAGGTGACCTCACGGGGTGACCTCATGGGGTGACCTCACAGGCTGACCTCCCGGGATGACCTCACGGGATGACCTCACAGGTGACCTCACAGGTGACCTCACGGGCTGACCTCACAGGCTGACCTCACGGGGTGACCTCACAGGCTGACCTCACAGGTGACCTCACGGGTGACCTCACAGGCTGACCTCACGGGTGACCTCACAGGCTGACCTCACGGGGTGACCTCACAGGCTGACCTCACAGGTGACCTCATGGGTGACCTCACAGGCTGACCTCACGGGTGACCTCACAGGCTGACCTCACGGGCTGACCTCACGGGGTGACCTCACGGGGTGACTGCTATCCATAACATAGCTCTCGGTGGCTCTAATACCACCAATACCCAATGGATGTGGCTCTCTCTGCTCGGACTTAAAAAACATCACAAACTCTTCAACAAGGGTGTAATGGATTTCGCCATGCTGGATAGGGTGGGGTGACAGGAAGGCCTGCTCTCACCGGTTCTGTCAAACCAGGAGCTCAAAAGACACCACGACCCAGTCAGCCTGGGGCCCAGAGCCTCTGGACACGTCCATCGTGAAGCCAGGGCCCATGGCAAGTCTGACCAGAAGCAATCGAGGTGTTCATCTATGGCCCCCGAGAAGGAGGTGAAAACCACTCTACCCTGTTTGATGGGATCCGAAATGGCTCAAATTCACAAACCAGACCCAAGGAGACTGATTTATGTTATTGTGTTTTCCCTTCATGATCCACAGAAGACAGTGATTTTTAGATTTACTAAAATATCTGTGTGTCTGCCCGAAAGCAGTCAGAAAGCCACACATCCTTTTGGTGTTGGGGTCCCCACCAAACAGTTTTGCTGTTGGATAAACCCACAAATGAAATCTAAAGCCTCCTCCCTCCTCTGTCGAGACACCCCTGCCTTCACCTGCTCCCTGGTGCTCCCCCGTGTAGGTCGGGCCGGGGCAGCCCGAGCAAAGGGCCTGGGGCCTCCACTGAGTCATTGCTCTCCTAGTGACCCAGATTCAGGGCCTGAATTTTCGTTCTGTCTGACAGGAACAGCCTGGCTACTTATAAAAGTACTACAGAAATGAGGAAGGGTGCTGCTGGGTGCCCCCTCCTCGGTGGTCACAGCGACGGAATGGGAGCCTGCCCCACCCTGAGCCATGTCCACCACGCAGAGAGAGCGCAGCGGCCGGAGACACCGGCCTCCCCTTGAACGGACTGGGGTTTTCCACGCCGGGAAGAGGGGCGTCCTGGCACCCGAGCTCACGAGTCACACCGCTCCCGGGGGGAAAGGCACGTCTGACTGCCGGTCAGGAGCACGGTCTGTGATCCCACGCGGGAGACCACACCCACGCAGAAGGCTCCTGAGGGCCTCAGCCAAGGGCACGCCCTTGCTGACCCCTCACGCTCATCCTCCGTGCACCCCGAGAACTCCAGCTGCTGTGTGTGGCGAGTGGGGGGACAGCAGGGGACCACGGAATCCTCATGACATTGAACTCGGTCAAGGGAGAGAGGCGCTGAACAGAATCGCAACAGGGGCCCCAAACAACCTGGCCCCACCCCAGTTCTAGGGGACCCCCCGCCCCGGACTGTGGGTGACCCGACCCTGCCTGTGAGCACTTGATGGGTGAGATTCCACTGAGCCCAGGGTCACAGTCACGGGGTCGGCCTGCCCCCCACCTGGTCAAGGTGACTGCCCAGGCCCCCCCCCGGCTCTGGGTGCTGTCTTCACATTTCTCCCTCCTTTGTCCCGCCCCCCTTTCCTGTTTCAGGCTGTCATTCTCTCTGCTCAGCTTCCTCCCCCCCCCCCCAGCCCCGCCCCCCACAACAGAAACACCTTACAAAGTAAAAGCCGTGTGTTTTGATCACCAGCCCGGTCCGATAGGGGATCTTCTTTAGATTTTGAACCGTGTGCCTGGCCGTGGTACCCTCTGAGCTCGGGCCCCCTGCCCTGGACGCTTCGCACTGGTCACAGGGACACACCCATGTCCACCCGATCTTGTTCTTCAGCAAAGGTGTTCGAATGGGCTTGCCGCTGACGTCGATCGTGTGGATCTTAAATATTTTTTAAAAGTTGAGCTCTGACTGATGAAATCTCTGCTCAACTGTGTCTTCTGGTAAAAGCTCCGTGTGGCCCAGCCCTGCCCCCGGCCCCTGTGGCCCCCGCCATGGGCCAGGGCCCCCCCTCTGCAGCGCTGCACCCAGAGGCCTGCTTGCTTCTCCGTTAGGCTGAGCTGTCCTCTCTGTACGGCGGGGTTTCCCATCCCAACTTCTGACGGCCGGGCCCCCCTGTCCTGCCCGGGCACCGGCCCTCTCTGACCGCAGGGGCGACGCTCCCACCGCGCCCCTTCCAGAACTCACGAGGTCTGGGCTGGGGACCTGAGCAGGTCCACTGATCAGAACCGCACCTAAAATAGGAGTCGGCACGTCTGAATGCACCTGAGGGGTCCCCCGGGAGAGAGCTCACAGGCCCCACGGACGGGGTCCCCCAGGAGAGAGCTCACAGGCCCCACGGACGGGCTTTGGGGTCCCCCGGGAGAGAGCTCACAGGGCCCCGTGGACGGGCTTCGGGGTCCCCCGGGAGAGAGCTCACAGGCCCCGTGGACGGGCTTCGGGGTCCCCCAGGAGAGAGCTCACAGGCCCCGTGGACGGGGTCCCCCAGGAGAGAGCTCACAGGCCCCGTAGATGGGCTTTGGAGTCCCCCGGGAGAGAGCTCACAGGCCCCGTGGACGGGGTCCCCCAGGAGAGAGCTCACAGGCCCCGTGGACGGGCTTCGGGGTCCCCCAGGAGAGAGCTCACAGGCCCCGCGGACGGGGTCCCCCGGGAGAGAGCTCACAGGCCCCACGGACGGGGTCCCCCGGGAGAGAGCTCACAGGCCCCACGGACGGGGTCCCCCGGGAGAGAGCTCACAGGCCCCGCGGACGGGGTCCCCCGGGAGAGAGCTCACAGGCCCCGTGGACAGGGTCCCCCGGGAGAGAGCTCACAGGCCCCGTGGACGGGCTTCGGGGTCCCCCAGGAGAGAGCTCACAGGCCCCGTGGACGGGCTTTGGGGTCCCCCAGGAGAGAGCTCACAGGCCCCATGGATGGGGTCCCCCGGGAGAGAGCTCACAGGCCCCACGGACGGGGTCCCCCGGGAGAGAGCTCACAGGCCCCATGGACGGGGTCCCCCGGGAGAGAGCTCACAGGCCCCGTGGACGGGCTTTGGGGTCCCCCAGGAGAGAGCTCACAGGCCCCATGGACGGGGTCCCCCGGGAGAGAGCTCACAGGCCCCACGGACGGGCTTTGGGGTCCCCCAGGAGAGAGCTCACAGGCCCCGTGGACGGGCTTTGGGGTCCCCCAGGAGAGAGCTCACAGGCCCCACGGACGGGGTCCCCCGAGAGAGAGCTCACAGGCCCCACGGACGGGGTCCCCCGGGAGAGAGCTCACAGGCCCCACGGACGGGGTCCCCCGGGAGAGAGCTCACAGGCCCCATGGACGGGGTCCCCCGGGAGAGAGCTCACAGGCCCCGTGGACGGGCTTTGGGGTCCCCCAGGAGAGAGCTCACAGGCCCCATGGACGGGGTCCCCCGAGAGAGAGCTCACAGGCCCCACGGACGGGGTCCCCCGGGAGAGAGCTCACAGGCCCCATGGACGGGGTCCCCCGGGAGAGAGCTCACAGGCCCCGCGGACGGGGTCCCCCGGGAGAGAGCTCACAGGCCCCACGGACGGGGTCCCCCGGGAGAGAGCTCACAGGCCCCGTGGACGGGGTCCCCCGGGAGAGAGCTCACAGGCCCCGTGGACGGGGTCCCCCGGGAGAGAGCTCACAGGCCCCGTGGATGGGGTCCCCCGGGAGAGAGCTCACAGGGCCCGTGGACGGGGTCCCCCGGGAGAGAGCTCACAGGCCCCGTGGACGGGGTCCCCCGGGAGAGAGCTCACAGGCCCTGCGGACGGGCTTCAGGGTCCCCCGGGAGAGAGCTCACAGGGCCCGTGGACGGGGTCCCCCGGGAGAGAGCTCACAGGCCCCGTGGACGGGGTCCCCCGGGAGAGAGCTCACAGGCCCCGTGGACGGGGTCCCCCGGGAGAGAGCTCACAGGCCCCGTGGATGGGGTCCCCCGGGAGAGAGCTCACAGGGCCCATGGACGGGGTCCCCCGGGAGAGAGCTCACAGGCCCCGTGGACAGGGTCCCCCGGGAGAGAGCTCACAGGCCCCGTGGACGGGGTCCCCCGGGAGAGAGCTCACAGGCCCCGTGGACGGGCTTCAGGGTCCCCCAGGAGAGAGCTCACAGGCCCCGTGGACGGGCTTCAGGGTCCCCCGGGAGAGAGCTCACAGGCCCCGTGGACGGGGTCCCCCGGGAGAGAGCTCACAGGCCCCGTGGACGGGGTCCCCCGGGAGAGAGCTCACAGGCCCCACGGACGGGCTTTGGGGCCCCGCAGGAGAGAGCTCACAGGCCCCGTGGACGGGGTCCCCCGGGAGAGAGCTCACAGGCCCCACGGACGGGGTCCCCCCGGGAGAGAGCTCACAGGCCCCATGGACAGGCTTTGGGGTGTCTGTTTGGGCCCCCGAGTTTCTGTTTCTGCTCATTTCCTCTTTCCCCCTTGGTCGCACAGGGTTCCGATGGCGGGTCAGGGGCCTCCAGGCGAGGGGGGCTCAGCAGCTGGACTCAGAGAAGACCTCCCGCGTGGTCAGAACCCACGCCTGTGACCGTGTGGTGTAAATGCCGATAATGTCTCTAAACGGCGCAGACACGTTAACCACCAACACAGCGAAACTGGCTTCCATCCAATTAACACTTTCACTGGGAAGACGGTGTTGTCACGGGAACGTCTCCCCATGAACCACAGCCTCGCGAACTGACCCAGACCCGTGCGGACGCCCTGTGAGGGCGTGTGTTCCCGTGGGCACGTGCAGGCGGCTGACCCGGCTCCCGGCTGTCCATCACCCCCTCCCGTCCCACCCCCTGCGGCCCGCGCCCTGTCCCGTCCGCGTGGGACCAGCTCCCGCCCTGCCCTGCTCGCCCGGAACAGCGCCCTCTCCCCGCACGCGGCCGGCCGATCGCCCCTCTGTGCTCCCCGCGCGTGGACGCCCACCCCGGCCCCTGGTTGTGCGCACAGCTGCAGCCCGCGGCGCGCAGGTGCACGGCACGCTCCGGGCACTGTGTTCCCGGCTTGGGGCTGTGGAATCTGCGTTCCTTCTTTGTAGCTGAGCCGACCCAGACCGACTGCCCCTGCAGAGGTGGCTCGGGTTCACCGGCTTTGCGAGGGGCCTACAGTTTTTTCCCAAGTGCCAGCGGCCGACCTCAGGTCACAGGTGACCTGGAGATCACAGTGAATGTCCTTGTCGGACAGAAAGAGCACAGGCTCTGGAATCAGAAAACCCTGGACCCACAGCCCTCGCTGCCCCAGACGGATGGCGCGACTCCGTCCCTCTAACCCTGTAACCACACCTGTCTCCCAGGACTTCCGGCAGAATCCACGAAATAAGGCAGGTGACGTCCCAGGAACAGTGTGTCACCCGGGACAGATGCTGCCAAAGGAAGGAGACGTCCCTTCTCCCTCCCGTGCCACGACTGAAGTGTCCCAGGAAATCCGTCTGACTTGGCAACAGGGATGGAGCATTTTCTAAACTCCAGGAAAAAAACACAAACTCACCAACAGACCAGCAGCCACCACGGGGTCCTCTCTGGAATTTCAGATTTCTGAGAAATTTCAGATTTCTCTTCCTCGGTGTAAATGCAGCGAGTCTTCCGACGGGTCGGCACGGTGTCGATGGTGCGGACGGTGTCGGTGGCCTGTGACCTGCGGGCTCCTGCCCCGGGGACGTCGGTCCTCTCTGATGGCACCCAGCCTTCTTCTCCTCAAGGGCGCTCTGCTCTGCACCCACACGCCGGGCCGTGCGGTGAAACTACCTCACCACACACTTAATTCTTCAATACACACTTCAGATCATAGAAAGGTGACACATCGGTGGAGGCAGGAAGGCAAGTTTATGTAACTAGGTCACTTGATCATTTCAATTTGAGATACGAAATTTTTTTTTTTTTTGGCGTGTTTCAGAATTATTGGTCTGTGGAATATTTCTGATTCTTCTCGGAAATTCCAAGTTCAGGAGAACGATGGTGAAGTTCTCTGAAAAGCCCAGTCAACGCGATGGGTGACTACCCACGATCCTGTTCTTTAAAAGAGTAGAACGCCTGAAAAACTACCTGATGCTTTTCCAGGTGAAGATGTAATGAGGAGAACACTGCACGTCACTAATACTAATAGGTCTGTGACCCAAAAGGAGGCACGACCCAGTTGTCCAAGAGAAATGCCACCCTCCAAGGATGCCTGCTGCTTCATCGACCGGCTCCCACGGCACGTGGCCGTGACACTGTAACGTGACCCAGTTAGGGACAGCCAAACCCTGAGTTTCCATCCCGCCCCCGCCCCGGGAACTGTCAGCATTCATTCTGGGTATTAGCCGGGACTACCTTCACCACCTATGTCTGAAATAAGCATTAGTCAAGAGACGAGTGCCCCCAAGAAAAGTCCCAGATCAACCCTTAATACAAGCCCCAAGACACTGCAGGGCAAAGAGCGGGGAGGCACACACATCTGTGGTTTGTCTTATGAGTATAAATAGCATTGTTAATGTGCACCAACACTGTGCTACACAGATGAAAAGGTTACTTTTCCTATTTCTTGTCTCCTTCAACCCTGACAAACAATTCTGGTAAAATGTTTCAAAGACAGAAAGAAACTAGCATAGGAGATGCTCAGTAATTTGGCGGGCAGTGTCTGAATCGGAGCAGTGAGTGCAAAACCGAAGCCTGGGTCTCCCACGCCCCCCCCACACACACACACACACTCCCCACGGCCATTCATCCCTTCCTGCCGCGAACACTGGCTGCACACCCACTGTGTGCTGCACACTTTCTAGGCAGAAGCGTGACAGGAGGGGATGAAACAGACAAAAAGCCTTGACCCCTCCCCCTCCTTCCCCAAGGGGTTTCCATTCTGTCCGGGAAGGCCAGACCACAGACAAAATAAAGGAAAAGGTGTAGAGTATGGTAGGTGATGATGGTTGCCATGGAGGAAAGTCAAGCAGGGCGGTCAGAAGGGGATGGTTGAGGTCATGTGACACAGAACAAACAGGGAAGGTTTCCCTGAGGAACCGACCTGTGAGCAGAGCCCTGACGGGGGAGGGGGGAGCCACAGGTGTGTCTGGAGGCGGGGGAGGGTGTGTGTGAGGACAAGGGGACAGTCCCAGCAGTGTCCCTGACGCAGGCCTCCGCCCAGCACATGTGAGGCCAGCGTGGCTAGCGTGAGCCGGAGGGAGGGAAGGCGATGGAAGTTGAGGGGTGAAGAGGTGACGGGGGCCAGGCGGTGGGGCCTTGCGGCCCAGCGGAGGGACTGCGCCTGCTCCTCAGGGTCCACGGGAAGCTGGGGGAGGCTTGAGTGACAGCATCCGCCTTACACTGTCAGGAGAGAGGACCCGGGAGGCCGTGTTCCAGTGGAGCAGGAGGGCCTTAGGGGGGACTGGGGGGAGCATCCCGGTCAGACATGTCGGGGCCTGTGAGAGCAGCTCGGCCGTGGGCGTGCACGAGAGGAGGGCGCTGCCGGACTGAGGAAAAAACACACGCAAGACACAGCACAGAGAAGAGACGGGCCCAGGGGACTCCGGCCTCCAGGACTGGGAGCCCGGTCCTCTGCAGCCTCCTCCTGGTCATTCGTGTCTTTGCTCATCAAGCAGATTAACCGAGTCTGGGTTCAGGTGCAGAGAAGGATGATTAACTAATACCTCTCAGGTAGGCAGGAAAAGGTTACAGGGACCAGCTGGTTCCTTTAAACCAGGGATCTCAAACTCGTTGCCATGCGGCCCGCCCACCAATTTTGTGCGGCCCGCAGACTAATCAAACTTCATGGATTAATCTGCGGGCCAGTCTGCGGACCGCACAAAATTGGTGGGCGGGCCGCATGCGGCCTGCAGGCCGCGAGTTTGAGATCCCTGGTTTAAACAATCTTCGCAGCGCTGGCCGGATGGGAGCGGCGTTCTGCCCCCGCAGGACTCGCGTTCCAAAGTCCGCACCAACGACTTGTCCCAGGGCTGCTGTCAGCAGCCATTTTCCTGCAGGGGACGTCCTGGAGATTAACGGAATGTACACACCACACAGGCAGATGTGGCGTTGGAGAGCAAGAGAGGACACAGAAAAAGGCTCCAAGGTGTCTGACCTGAACAGCGGACAGAAGGAGACCCGTGGAAATGTGGGGAGAAGCTCAGAGGAGCAGGTGTGGGTGGAGCAGGGCGTCAGGGAGTCAGTCAGGAACTCGAGAGGGGGGAGCCGCCCGTTGGACCAGCCCCGCAGCGACCCCTGTACACAGCTCCTTCCGTGAACATGGAGCCCTGGGGGGGCCCTGGGCTGGAGGTGCCCACTTCGGGGTCATCAGCCTGTGGATGGATGCCTTCAGCAAGGGGGGCGGGCACAGAGGCCCCAGGGAAGGAAGAGGAGGTCCGGGGTCTGAGGCCTGGAGGCCCAGGGCAGAAGTGTTTCAAGAAGAGCACCCTCCAGCCACCACATCCGTGCTGCTGGCGGATGGAGCGACACGAAGATTAAAAAAAAAGAAAAAGAAAGAAAAGGAAAAGATTGACCATTAGATTTAGCAGCAGGTGCATCACGGCCACCTTGACCCAGTGTCGGCGGAGAGGCGTAGGAAAAACACATTCTAGAGACCCGAGTGGGAGGGGATTGAGTACGGGGCGAAGACAGGGGTGTCCCTGAGGTGAGGAGAAGGAGAAGGAGCCGTCGCTAGGGGTGCTGCCAGGGTCAGGAAGCTATTCTGTTAGGACGGGAGAAGGGACACGCTCCCCCATCTGTGAGAATGAGCCAGCCGAGAGCCCGGGGGCAGTGCAGGGGAGAGGGCTTGCCCCGGGCTAGGAGCGGGCGCTCTCCCTCGGGCGTGGCCAGAAGAAGGCCCGCAGACAGGTGGGCGGGTGAGGGGGGCGCCGAGTGCTTCAGCAGGTTGTTTCTGACGGGCTCCTGTTCTCGAGGCAATGTGAAACCAGGTCACGGGCGGAGGGTGACGAGAGAAACCTCTGCTTCAACAGGAGAGGAAAAGGAATGAGCAGCCACAGCTGGGGGGAGGGGAGTAGGGTGGGGGGGTGGGGGCGGGGCCGGCCGGGGGCGGGGGGCGCTGGCGAATTATATAACTGCCGGGAAACCATAAGGTGAGCCACCGTGAATCTAAAGCAAGCGAGAGCAGCCGCCACATGGGTTCGCTGGCCTTTTCTAGAGACACAATTCACTGGTGTGGGCGCAAGAGCTGAGTGGGAGGCAGGCTGAGTTCAACCAGAGCTGTTGTTTAGACAGCTGAGTAAGACGGAGAAAGGGCTATTGGGCTGAGGGGGGGAGGGGGTGATGGAAGCGTTACATTGTCTCCTAACCGCTCCACCCAGATTCATTGATAGAAGCAAAAGGATCATCCCGTCTAGTTTCAGACACAACCCGCAGTTTTGTCTCTGACCCCGGCACCTAAGGACAGAAATACTGTGAGAGAGTCCTCACCAAGACTCCTGGGGCGAGTGCAACTTCAATGACCTTGCTCCTCAGACCCCGGCTTCCTTGAAAAATCAACGGCGTTTTAAAATTATGTTTTACTGATTGATCTTAGAGAGAGAGTAACATCTATTGGTTGTTCCACTTCTTCATGCATTCCGCTGGTTGACTCCTACATGCACCTTGGCCGGGGGGTAGGACCCTCCCCCTCGCTGTATGGGGGTGGTGCTCTGACCTGGCCAGAGCTCAGTGAAGGTAATCAAGCTTGCTCATTCCCGTTAGGTTCGGGTCCAGGGTCCCCCACCAAAAGCCTCCACTAGCCAGGCTGAATGTCAGGTGCCGGGAGCCGGGGCAGTTTCCCACCTCCCCACCTGGGCAATCCTGGCTGATGGCTTGCCTTCGCCTGACCCTCGGTCATCCTGCCAGCCAGACACCCACTGCCCCCTTGCGCTCACCTGAGCGTTCTGTTGCTTGATCATTAATCTCCACCCCCTCCCCTGTTTAACCGCCACAGGTAACGGCCGTTTTCCCCGTGTGGTGGCGAGAAGTACAGCCGAGGTCCGTCCTGCGCCGGCTGAAGCTTCCTGTCCTCTCGGGCCGAAGCCACCAGGGCCTCAGCCTGATGGTGCGCGGGTGCGTCCACTTCCTACAGGACCCATCAGGCCTGTGCGTCCCTCCTGCGGCAACCTAATCATCCCAACAGCCGCGGTGATCTCCGACCGCCTTCACTGTCTCTTCAGACCCGCTGATTCAGAACGGTCGCCAGCTGGCATCTGTCGCGCTGATTCAGAACTGTCACCATAGGCGTTGACACGACTATGAACTAATAGCAACCTTCTCATGACGAGAACACACAGAGGCCACGCCCTTCCTTCCCTCCCACCTTCCCTGCTCTTCCCTCCCACCTCCCCTGAGAAAGGTCCTCCCCAGACCCCAAATAATTCTCGCTCGTCACTATCTCCCCCAAGCATCATCTTATTATATATTTCTCAGGATCACATGTTGAAACATCTGTCACCTGGGGGCAGTTCAGAAGGGAGGTTCTGAGGGCTTCCGAAGGTCGATGCTTCAGAACCAACACACAGTCCAATAAAACAAAAGAGTGAATAGATGAAAACAACTGAGACATGAACCCTAACGCGTAGTCAGGGTCCCGGAGGTCTGGCACTGGGAGGGTGAGAGGTCGTGAACCTAGAACCCGTAGTCAGGGTCCCGGAGGTCTGGGGCTGGGAGGGTGAGAGGTCGTGAACATAGAACCCGTAGTCAGGGTCCCGGAGGTCTGGCGCTGGGAGGGTGAGAGGTCGTGAACCTAGAACCCATAGTCAGGGTCCCGGAGGTCTGGAGCTGGGAGGGTGAGAGGTCGTGAACACAGAACCCGTAGTCAGGGTCCCGGAGGTCTGGCGCTGGACGGGTGAGAGGTCGTGAACCTAGAACCCGTAGTCAGGGTCCCGGAGGTCTGGCGCTGGGAGGGTGAGAGGTCGTGAACACAGAACCCGTAGTCAGGGTCCCGGAGGTCTGGAGCTGGGAGGGTGAGAGGTCGTGAACCTAGAACCCGTAGTCAGGGTCCCGGAGGTCTGGCGCTGGACAGGTGAGAGGTCGTGAACCTAGAACCCGTAGTCAGGGTCCCGGAGGTCTGGCGCTGGGAGGGTGAGAGGTCGTGAACATAGAACCCGTAGTCAGGGTCCCGGAGGTCTGGCGCTGGACGGGTGAGAGGTCGTGAACCTAGAACCCGTAGTCAGGGTCCCGGAGGTCTGGCGCTGGGAGGGTGAGAGGTCGTGAACCTAGAACCCGTAGTCAGGGTCCCGGAGGTCTGGGGCTGGGAGGGTGAGAGGTCATGAACACAGAACCCGTAGTCAGGGTCCCAGAGGTCTGGCGCTGGGAGGGTGAGAGGTCGTGAACATAGAACCCGTAGTCAGGGTCCCGGAGGTCTGGCGCTGGGAGGGTGAGAGGTCGTGAACACAGAACCCGTAGTCAGGGTCCCGGAGGTCTGGCGCTGGGAGGGTGAGAGGTCGTGAACACAGAACCCGTAGTCAGGGTCCCGGAGGTCTGGTGCTGGACAGGTGAGAGGTCGTGAACCCAGAACCCGTAGTCAGGGTCCCAGAGGTCTGGTGCTGGACAGGTGAGAGGTCGTGAACACAGAACCCGTAGTCAGGGTCCCGGAGGTCTGGTGCTGGACAGGTGAGAGGTCGTGAACACAGAACCCGTAGTCAGGGTCCCGGAGGTCTGGTGCTGGACAGGTGAGAGGTCGTGAACACAGAACCCGTAGTCAAGGTCCCGGAGGTCTGGCGCTGGGAGGGTGAGAGGTCGTGAACATAGAACCCGTAGTCAGGGTCCCGGAGGTCTGGCACTGGACAGGTGAGAGGTCGTGAACCTAGAACCCGTAGTCAGGGTCCCGGAGGTCTGGGGCTGGGAGGGTGAGAGGTCGTGAACATAGAACCCGTAGTCAGGGTCCCGGAGGTCTGGCGCTGGGAGGGTGAGAGGTCGTGAACAAAGAACCCATAGTCAGGGTCCCGGAGGTCTGGAGCTGGGAGGGTGAGAGGTCGTGAACACAGAACCCGTAGTCAGGGTCCCGGAGGTCTGGCGCTGGGAGGGTGAGAGGTCGTGAACACAGAACCCGTAGTCAGGGTCCCGGAGGTCTGGAGCTGGACAGGTGAGAGGTCGTGAACCCAGAACCCGTAGTCAGGGTCCCAGAGGTCTGGTGCTGGACAGGTGAGAGGTCGTGAACACAGAACCCGTAGTCAGGGTCCCGGAGGTCTGGTGCTGGACAGGTGAGAGGTCGTGAACACAGAACCCGTAGTCAAGGTCCCGGAGGTCTGGCGCTGGGAGGGTGAGAGGTCGTGAACATAGAACCCGTAGTCAGGGTCCCGGAGGTCTGGCACTTGACAGGTGAGAGGTCGTGAACCTAGAACCCGTAGTCAGGGTCCCGGAGGTCTGGGGCTGGGAGGGTGAGAGGTCGTGAACATAGAACCCGTAGTCAGGGTCCCGGAGGTCTGGCGCTGGGAGGGTGAGAGGTCGTGAACATAGAACCCATAGTCAGGGTCCCGGAGGTCTGGAGCTGGGAGGGTGAGAGGTCGTGAACACAGAACCCGTAGTCAGGGTCCCGGAGGTCTGGCGCTGGGAGGGTGAGAGGTCGTGAACACAGAACCCGTAGTCAGGGTCCCGGAGGTCTGGAGCTGGACAGGTGAGAGGTCGTGAACCCAGAACCCGTAGTCAGGGTCCCAGAGGTCTGGTGCTGGACAGGTGAGAGGTCGTGAACACAGAACCCGTAGTCAGGGTCCCGGAGGTCTGGTGCTGGACACGTGAGAGGTCGTGAACACAGAACCCGTAGTCAAGGTCCCGGAGGTCTGGCGCTGGGAGGGTGAGAGGTCGTGAACATAGAACCCGTAGTCAGGGTCCCGGAGGTCTGGCGCTGGGAGGGTGAGAGGTCGTGAACACAGAACCCGTAGTCAGGGTCCCGGAGGTCTGGGGCTGGGAGGGTGAGAGGTCGTGAACATAGAACCCGTAGTCAGGGTCCCGGAGGTCTGGGGCTGGGAGGGTGAGAGGTCATGAACACAGAACCCGTAGTCAGGGTCCCAGAGGTCTGGCGCTGGGAGGGTGAGAGGTCGTGAACACAGAACCCGTAGTCAGGGTCCCGGAGGTCTGGCGCTGGGAGGTGAGAGGTCGTGAACACAGAACCCGTAGTCAGGGTCCCGGAGGTCTGGCGCTGGGAGGGTGAGAGGTCGTGAACACAGAACCCGTAGTCAGGGTCCCGGAGGTCTGGCGCTGGACAGGTGAGAGGTCGTGAACACAGAACCCGTAGTCAGGGTCCCGGAGGTCTGGCGCTGGACAGGTGAGAGGTCGTGAACACAGAACCCGTAGTCAGGGTCCCGGAGGTCTGGTGCTGGACAGGTGAGAGGTCGTGAACCCAGAACCCGTAGTCAGGGTCCCGGAGGTCTGGTGCTGGACAGGTGAGAGGTCGTGAACACAGAACCCGTAGTCAGGGTCCCGGAGGTCTGGTGCTGGACAGGTGAGAGGTCGTGAACACAGAACCCGTAGTCAGGGTCCCGGAGGTCTGGTGCTGGACAGGTGAGAGGTCGTGAACACAGAACCCGTAGTCAAGGTCCCGGAGGTCTGGCGCTGGGAGGGTGAGAGGTCGTGAACACAGAACCCGTAGTCAGGGTCCCGGAGGTCTGGCGCTGGGAGGGTGAGAGGTCGTGAACACAGAACCCGTAGTCAGGGTCCCAGAGGTCTGGCGCTGGACAGGTGAGAGGTCGTGAACCCAGAACCCGTAGTCAGGGTCCCGGAGGTCTGGCGCTGGACAGGTGAGAGGTCGTGAACACAGAACCCGTAGTCAGGGTCCCGGAGGTCTGGTGCTGGACAGGTGAGAGGTCGTGAACCCAGAACCCGTAGTCAGGGTCCCGGAGGTCTGGTGCTGGACAGGTGAGAGGTCGTGAACACAGAACCCGTAGTCAGGGTCCCGGAGGTCTGGTGCTGGACAGGTGAGAGGTCGTGAACACAGAACCCGTAGTCAGGGTCCCGGAGGTCTGGCGCTGGACAGGTGAGAGGTCGTGAACACAGAACCCGTAGTCAAGGTCCCGGAGGTCTGGCGCTGGGAGGGTGAGAGGTCGTGAACATAGAACCCGTAGTCAGGGTCCCGGAGGTCTGGCACTGGACAGGTGAGAGGTCGTGAACCTAGAACCCGTAGTCAGGGTCCCGGAGGTCTGGCGCTGGGAGGGTGAGAGGTCGTGAACACAGAACCCGTAGTCAGGGTCCCGGAGGTCTGGCGCTGGACAGGTGAGAGGTCGTGAACATAGAACCCATGGTCAGGGTCCCGGAGGTCTGGCGCTGGGAGGGTGAGAGGTCGTGAACACAGAACCCGTAGTCAGGGTCCCGGAGGTCTGGCGCTGGGAGGGTGAGAGGTCGTGAACACAGAACCCGTAGTCAGGGTCCCGGAGGTCTGGAGCTGGACAGGTGAGAGGTCGTGAACCCAGAACCCGTAGTCAGGGTCCCAGAGGTCTGGTGCTGGACAGGTGAGAGGTCGTGAACACAGAACCCGTAGTCAGGGTCCCGGAGGTCTGGTGCTGGACAGGTGAGAGGTCGTGAACACAGAACCCGTAGTCAAGGTCCCGGAGGTCTGGCGCTGGGAGGGTGAGAGGTCGTGAACATAGAACCCGTAGTCAGGGTCCTGGAGGTCTGGCGCTGGGAGGGTGAGAGGTCGTGAACACAGAACCCGTAGTCAGGGTCCCGGAGGTCTGGGGCTGGGAGGGTGAGAGGTCGTGAACATAGAACCCGTAGTCAGGGTCCCGGAGGTCTGGGGCTGGGAGGGTGAGAGGTCATGAACACAGAACCCGTAGTCAGGGTCCCAGAGGTCTGGCGCTGGGAGGGTGAGAGGTCGTGAACACAGAACCCGTAGTCAGGGTCCCGGAGGTCTGGCGCTGGGAGGGTGAGAGGTCGTGAACACAGAACCCGTAGTCAGGGTCCCGGAGGTCTGGCGCTGGGAGGGTGAGAGGTCGTGAACACAGAACCCGTAGTCAGGGTCCCGGAGGTCTGGCGCTGGACAGGTGAGAGGTCGTGAACCCAGAACCCGTAGTCAGGGTCCCGGAGGTCTGGCGCTGGACAGGTGAGAGGTCGTGAACACAGAACCCGTAGTCAGGGTCCCGGAGGTCTGGTGCTGGACAGGTGAGAGGTCGTGAACCCAGAACCCGTAGTCAGGGTCCCAGAGGTCTGGTGCTGGACAGGTGAGAGGTCGTGAACACAGAACCCGTAGTCAGGGTCCCGGAGGTCTGGTGCTGGACAGGTGAGAGGTCGTGAACACAGAACCCGTAGTCAGGGTCCCGGAGGTCTGGTGCTGGACAGGTGAGAGGTCGTGAACACAGAACCCGTAGTCAAGGTCCCGGAGGTCTGGCGCTGGGAGGGTGAGAGGTCGTGAACATAGAACCCGTAGTCAGGGTCCCGGAGGTCTGGCACTGGACAGGTGAGAGGTCGTGAACCTAGAACCCGTAGTCAGGGTCCCGGAGGTCTGGGGCTGGGAGGGTGAGAGGTCGTGAACATAGAACCCGTAGTCAGGGTCCCGGAGGTCTGGAGCTGGGAGGGTGAGAGGTCGTGAACACAGAACCCGTAGTCAGGGTCCCGGAGGTCTGGCGCTGGGAGGGTGAGAGGTCGTGAACACAGAACCCGTAGTCAGGGTCCCGGAGGTCTGGAGCTGGACAGGTGAGAGGTCGTGAACCCAGAACCCGTAGTCAGGGTCCCAGAGGTCTGGTGCTGGACAGGTGAGAGGTCGTGAACACAGAACCCGTAGTCAGGGTCCCGGAGGTCTGGTGCTGGACAGGTGAGAGGTCGTGAACACAGAACCCGTAGTCAAGGTCCCGGAGGTCTGGCGCTGGGAGGGTGAGAGGTCGTGAACATAGAACCCGTAGTCAGGGTCCCGGAGGTCTGGCGCTGGACAGGTGAGAGGTCGTGAACCTAGAACCCGTAGTCAGGGTCCCGGAGGTCTGGGGCTGGGAGGGTGAGAGGTCGTGAACATAGAACCCGTAGTCAGGGTCCCGGAGGTCTGGCGCTGGGAGGGTGAGAGGTCGTGAACATAGAACCCATAGTCAGGGTCCCGGAGGTCTGGCGCTGGGAGGGTGAGAGGTCGTGAACACAGAACCCGTAGTCAGGGTCCCGGAGGTCTGGCGCTGGGAGGGTGAGAGGTCGTGAACACAGAACCCGTAGTCAGGGTCCCGGAGGTCTGGCGCTGGGAGGGTGAGAGGTCGTGAACCTAGAACCCGTAGTCAGGGTCCCGGAGGTCTGGCGCTGGACAGGTGAGAGGTCGTGAACCTAGAACCCGTAGTCAGGGTCCCGGAGGTCTGGCGCTGGGAGGGTGAGAGGTCGTGAACATAGAACCCGTAGTCAGGGTCCCGGAGGTCTGGCGCTGGGAGGGTGAGAGGTCGTGAACCTAGAACCCGTAGTCAGGGTCCCGGAGGTCTGGCGCTGGGAGGGTGAGAGGTCGTGAACCTAGAACCCGTAGTCAGGGTCCCGGAGGTCTGGCGCTGGGAGGGTGAGAGGTCGTGAACACAGAACCCGTAGTCAGGGTCCCAGAGGTCTGGCGCTGGGAGGGTGAGAGGTCGTGAACCTAGAACCCGTAGTCAGGGTCCCGGAGGTCTGGCGCTGGGAGGGTGAGAGGTCGTGAACACAGAACCCGTAGTCAGGGTCCCGGAGGTCTGGCGCTGGGAGGGTGAGAGGTCGTGAACACAGAACCCGTAGTCAGGGTCCCAGAGGTCTGGCGCTGGACAGGTGAGAGGTCGTGAACCTAGAACCCGTAGTCAGGGTCCCGGAGGTCTGGCGCTGGACAGGTGAGAGGTCGTGAACCTAGAACCCGTAGTCAGGGTCCCGGAGGTCTGGCGCTGGGAGGGTGAGAGGTCGTGAACCTAGAACCTGTAGTCAGAGTCCCGGAGGTCTGGCGCTGGGAGGGTGAGAGGTCGTGAACACAGAACCCGTAGTCAGGGTCCCGGAGGTCTGGCGCTGGGAGGGTGAGAGGTCGTGAACACAGAACTGTGATTCCACCGGTTGCTCCGGGCAAGCTCTGTACCTACGTCTCCTCCCTTACTCTCTCCACCACCTCCTTCCAGATCTAGTTTGAGGACGCTTCTCTCTCTCGCTAACGTGGTGCTTTTTCTATTTTCCTTGTCATCATCCCGAGTGGCAGCTCGCAGTGAGCCGAAAACGTGAAGAGAAACTATTTGTGGCCAATGGGCGCCTGGCAATCTTACAAATGCGGTGGAAATGGATACATCCAGGCAGGAAGGGTGGATCCCCCCCCCCCCCCGCCCCCGCAGTCGGCACGGATCCGTCCGCCCGCCCTGGACACCCTCAGCTTCACACCAGGTGTCCCATCACCTTCGTTCATAGCAACAGGCTCCGATCTAGAATCACGCGTGCTGAGTTCTCAGTGCCCTTCAGCGTCAAGAGTGTCTTAGTCTGGCCCTGGTCTCACGACCTTGGCGCTGCAGATGGTAACAGACGAGAGAACGTTCTTCAATCCCGGTTTGTCCAGTGGAATCCTGCGACTGGATTCAGAACACGTGCGTCTGGCAGAAATATCACCGAGTCCAGAGTTCCAATCTTCGTTTATTCCCTAGAACAGGGGTCCCCAAACTTTTTACACAGGGGGCCAGTTCACTGTCCCTCAGACTGTTGGAGGGTCGGACTATAAAAAAAACTATGAACAAATCCCTATTCACACTGCACATGTCTTATTTTAAAGTAAAAAACAAAACGGGAACAAATACAATATTTAAAATAAAGAACAAGTAAATTTAAATCAACAAACTGACCAGTATTTCAATGGGAACTATGCTCCTCTCACTGACCACCAATGAAAGAATTACCCCTTCCAGAAGTGCGGCGGGGGCCGGATAAATGGCCTCAGGGGGCCACATGTGGCCCCGGGCCGTAGTTTGGGGACCCCTGCCCTAGAATCAAGATGTCTTCCGAAACTATGACCTTTGGCTCCTAGACAAAAAAAAAAAAAAAAAAATAGTGTTAGAAATGATGCCTTGCCCGGGTAGCTCAGCTGGTTAGAGCATTGTCCCCGTACACCAGGGTTGCAGGTTTGATCCGCAGTCAGGGCACAGACCAGAATCAACCAGTGAGTGCCTAAGTAAGTGTAATAGTGAATCTCTCTATCTCTCTCTCAAATCAGTAAATTAAAAAAATCAAAAGTGTTAAAAACAACACAAAGTCACTAGTTATGTACTTTCTCTAAGCATCCTGGAAACAGGGGCTATTTCTCTTGTTTCTTATTTTCCTCCCATTCACTTCCGGGGGGGAAGGGGGTCGTGGTTTTCACCAGACCAACCCTGAGCGTGCTCATTACCAACAGCGCAGGGAGGGTGTCCTGCACCACAGACGGTGTCGGC
Organism: Saccopteryx leptura; assembly: GCF_036850995.1. Lineage (NCBI taxonomy): Eukaryota > Metazoa > Chordata > Mammalia > Chiroptera > Emballonuridae > Saccopteryx > Saccopteryx leptura. Next base: position 5,190,948 of record NC_089505.1, on the reverse strand, counting down.
TTCCTCTGGTCTCCGTCCCCAAGGTGGCAGGTGGCGAGCCCAGCCTCCCGGCCCCTCTGGGTCTCAGCAGTGTCCACCCGTTTGCAGGGCAGGCCTAGAGGGACGGCAGTCCTTCCTCCCTCCATGTCGTAGGCACGAGTGTTCCCTGCTCCCTTTCTGATCTTAGAGCAGCTGAAAGTGCACCCTTTGTTGCTTGGTCTTCAGCAACTTTATTTTATTAGTTTTTTTTTAGAGAGGAGAGAGACAGAGAGAGAGAAGGGGGGAGGAGCTGGAAGCATCAACTCCCATATGTGCCTTGACCAGGCAAGCCCAGGGTTTCGAACCGGCGACCTCAGCATTTCCAGGTCAACGCGAAACTGCACCCTTTGTAGGGAACGGACACGACACGCTGACACTGACGGGGCTCAGGGGAGACGGTTGGGTTTGGACGTCCCACCTGAACCAGCAGAAACCCAGGAAGAAGGAGCCATAGCCTCCTGGTTGTCTGTTTCGTCTGTGGGCCCGTCCGTGGCCTCGTGGGGGAGGCGAAGGTCTGAGAGGTGTCTGCCCCCCATTCAGACACGAGGGTGTGGAGATGGTGAAGGCGTTTCTGTTCCCTCCTTCTTCCCGAGTAGAGCTTCTGCCCAGACACACGGGCGCCCAGAGAAGAGGCCCCGAGTCTGCACGCCGGCCTCCGGGGCACCGAGGTGTGAGGCTGTCCCGGGCTCTGGCCCTGCTGTGTCGGCAGGAGCGTCCCAGGGGAAGTCTGCATCGTCGGGGCGTGTCCTGGGTCTGAGGACTTGTTCTGTTCTGTGGAGGACCACTCAGGGCTCACAGTGGACAATGGCGTGAACCGACCACAGGGTCCCCCTAGAGCCGACATGTAACGACCACAGCGCAGAGCCAGCCCTGCCCAACGGCCTGCCACCCCGACGCAGATGGGGAGACGCCAGGAGGCGTCCACAAGGGAGAGCCGGCCTGCGGGAGGAATCTGACCCCAGCCCAGGGGCCTTTGGGTAAGGTGACCAGTCGTCCTCCTTCAGGGAGGACAGTCCTTCTTTTGTAAGTTCTGTCCTCCCTTGAAAAGTGTCCTCCTACCTGTCCTCCTTTCTGATACTGGAAGACTCATCTGTAAACGTCCGTATCCGATCGATGCAGAGTCGATCCACTGCATGTGATGTGAGGTCTTTGTATCTAAATGAGCACTTTTTTCTTACCATGATTATTAAAAATTAATCGGCATGTAAGCATAATTACAATATGAAATATCACAAATGTTTTTATCCTGCATTGATCATATTATAGTGTATTAATTGTTGCAATGAATAAAATGTGTCTTTTATTTACGATATTATTTTCTTCCATTGATTTTTGTCCTCCTCTTCATTGTAAAAAGGTTGGTGACCTTACTTTGGGGCCCATGAAGGTCACACACGGCGGGGGAGAGGGGGGCAGGCTACGGAAAGCTGTGTTGTAGCGAGGTCCGTCCACAGGAGGCAGGAGGCCGTTGGGTTCGGGGAAGCAGACCCGGCAGAGTGGGGAGTCACCGGGCAAGGGGTGTGGAAACCCCCCCCACCACCACAATCTACCTCTTTGGCAGAGGGATTATTTGGACCAAATACCACTGAGGATAAGCAGATGTGGGGGGGAGGGGCTCAGAGAACACAACATGTTTTCCTCTGTGAAAAAAAACAACAACTTTGTTTGTAGCAAGTGTCCCTCACCACACGGGGAGGGAGGGGACTTGACGATGTTTCTATTAGAGCAGGAGGCAGCCAGATCCGCAGACACACCCGATCCCACAGCCCTGCACACCTGCCCACGCAACCCGCCTCCCGCACCCAGAAGCCCCCTTTCCCTCAGACTCGCCTACAAGGGTTCCAACCACCCGTGTGTGAGCAGGATGCCGTGTGAAGAAGCTGCTGCTTCTCTCCGGCTCATCCGGAGCGGTCACTGCACTGACGGGACCCAGCGAGAGGACCGGGAGGGGGCGGGAGAAAGTGTCTTCCCTCCCCCGCACGGTGCAAGGAGAGAGAACATCTCAGCCGCGCAGGAGAAGAGCTCGGAGCGGATGATGGGAGTCGGACCACGTGGGGCACAGGGCGGACGGGTCAGCCCGTCTCCCGGTCACTCCGGGCACAGGCTGTGGGTGCCGCAGGGCTGAGCACCCGTGACCCATTCAGGAAAGAGTGTGGTAAACATGCCGGAGGCCTCGTCACAGAACAATTCCATTTCTTTATTTTTTCCAGCTCTATAGAGGCATAATTGACACATAAAAACGGTAAGATGCCTCAAGTGTAGGACGCGATTCGATACATTGCAGAAGCATCACCCCCCACCCTCACTGAGTGAATGCATTGCATCACCTCACAGAATTAACCTTTTTTTGGTAAGTTCTACTCTCTCAGCAAATTTCAATTAGGCGATACAGTATTATTATCAACTACCGTCACCATGTCCTATAGGAGAGGCTCAGACCTCGTCCATCTTATCACTGAAAGTTTGTGACATTTGAAACAACCTCTCCCGGGTCCCCCACCCCGAACCCCAAGCTCATGGTTCTGCTCTTGGTTTCTGTGACTTGATTTTTCTTCTTTTTTCTTTTTCATTCCACGAGTCGGTGATGCCATGCGGTGTGGCTCTGTCTCTGGATTATTTCACGTGGTGTAACGCCCTCCGCCAGCCTCTGTGTTGTTGCAAACAACGGGACTTCCTTCTCTTTAAAGGCTGAAGGATGTTCCGTTGTATATTTACACGGAACATCGGCTCCTTTATTGGTGGACGCTTACATTGTTTCCGAAGCTTGCCTATTGTGAAGAAAGCTGCTATGGACCCCAGAGGAGTGACATCTCTTCAAGACAGTGACTTTATTTCCTTTGGATAGATATGTACCCAGAAGTAGGATTCCTGGGTCAGATGGTAGTTCTATTTTTAATTACTTGAGGAATCCCCTTACTGATTTCCTCAGCGGCTACACCAGCTGACACTCTTACCAACAGGGTAAAAGGGTTCATTTTTCTCCACATCCTCATCAACATTTGTTATCTCTTCTCTTTTTGATAGCAGGCATCCTCACAAGTGTGAGATCAATTCTCCTTGAGATTTTAATTGGCATATTTCCCTGATGAAGAGTGATGTGAAGCAATATTTCAGGTACCTGTTGGCCATTTTTATATCTTTTGCCCATTTACCAATCGGGTTTATTTTGGGTTCTTTGTTTGTGTTGTTTTTTGTATTTCTGCTATTGAGTTGTAAGAGTTCCTGGTAAATATTGTATCTTAATCCCTTATCAGATATGTGGTTGGAAGATACAGTCTCCCATTCAGCGGGTTGCGTTTTCATTTTGTTGACAGTTTCCTCTGCAGCACAGAAGCCTGGCCCTTGATGGAGTCCTCACCTGTTTCTTTTTCCTTTTGTTACTTTGCTTTTGGTTTCAAACTAAAAAAAAAAAAAAAAAGATTGCCAAGACAGATGTGCAGGAGCTCACCCCTTTTGTTTCCTCAGTTTCCTCATAGGAATTTGATGGTTTCACGTCTTCCATGCAAGTCTCCCATCTGTCTGGAGTTCATTTTTGTGTAAGGTGTAACGTAGCGTGAATTCAGTCTCCTTCTTCTGCCTGTGACTGTCCGGTTCTCCTAAGACACCACTGATTAAAGAAACTGCCTTTTCCCCATTGTATGTTCTTGCCTCCTCCGTAGAAAATCAGTTGACCATAGCATGTGTGAGTTTATTTCTGAACTCTCTATTCTGTTCCATTGATCTGTGTGATTGTGTGTGTGTGTGTGTGTGCCGATATCATTTGAAATCAGGAAGTGTGAGACTTCCAGTTTTGTTCTTTCTCAAGATTACTTTGACTCTTTGGGGTCTTTTGTGGTTTCATACAAATTTTAAGATGTTTGTTCTATTTCTGTGGAAAAAATGACATTAAAATTTTGATAGGGATTTCATTGACTCGGTAGAATGTTCTGGGTAGTACGAATGTTCTAACAGTCTTAATTCTTCCAACGCATCGACCATCTTTCCACTCCTCTGTGTCCTCTTCAACTTCTTCCATCAACACCTTACAGTTTTTAGTGTACAGGTATTTCACCTCTTTGGTTAAATTTATTCCTATCTTGTTGATCTTTTGTGCATACATGGTATGGTTTCCCTAATTTCTCTTTCTGACTGTTGGTGGTTGATGTATGGCCGTGCAGCCCGTCTCTGTGAATTGGTTTTGTATCCTGCAACGGTAATGAAATAATTGAACAGTTTTTTCAGTCAAGTGTGACAGGTTTTCCACATATAATATCATATCCTCTTCAAATAGAGACAATGTCACTTCTTCCTTTCCAATTTGTATGTCCTTTTCTTTTTCTTTTTTTTTCCTTTTTCTTGCCTGGTTTCCTGGTTGCTCTTCCAGCATCTGTTGAACCAAAGGGGTGAGAGTCGACATCTTGTTCCTGATCTTTGAATCAAGCTTTTGCTGTTTTTACCATTGAGAGTTGGGGGACCGGCCTTTTTTTTATAGTGAGGTACATCCCCTCAATTTGTGGACAGCTTTTATCATGAAAGGATGTTAAAATGTTCTCAGATTCTTTTTCTGTATTTATTGAGTTTGGCTAAAGGTTTGTTTATTGTTTAAAAAAAAAAACCCAGCTCTTAGTTTTATCGATTTTTTTTCTACTGTCTTTTTAGTTTCTATCTAATTGATGTCTGCTCTGGTCTTTGCTATTTCCTTCCTTCTGCTAACTTTGGGTTTAGTTTGTTCTGCTTTTGCAAGTTTCTTGAGGTGTAAAGTTCCCTGAGGTGTAAAATTAGGTTGTTTATTTGAGATCTCGCATTTACCTTCACGTATGTTTATCACTTCCCTCTTCGGACTCCTTTTTGTGGTTGGAAAGGATGGCTTGATATGGTTTTTAGGTTTCTTAAATTCACTAAGAATTGATTTATGGCTTAACATATGATCTGCCCTGGAGAATGTTTCCTATACCCTCGAGAAGACTGTACCTTCTGTTGCTGTTGGGTAGAAATGATCTGAATAGGTCTGGGAGGTGCATCTGGTCTAACGTGTAGTTTAAGTCTGACTTTTCCTTATTGATTTTCTGTCTGAATGGTGTGTCCACTGTTAGAGTATTGAAATGTCCTGGTATTATTCTATTGCTGTTTCTTTCTCCCTTCAGAGGTGGGGATTCTTGCTTTGTATACTTAACTGCTCCTATTTTGGGTGCATAAATATTTATAATTATTACATCCTCCTGATGAATTGACCCATTTATTATTATATAATGACCTCTGTCTCTTGTTACAGTCTCTGGCTTATAGTCTATTATGTCTGATATAATTATAGCTATCATTACAGCTACCTCTGTTTTTATTATTATTATTATTATTTCTATTTGTATGGAGTATCTTCTCCCATCCCTTCACTTTGCCCACCTCTGTCCTTAAGGCTGAGGTGAGTCTCTTGTAAGCAACATATAGTTGAGTCTTTTTTTTCTTTATCCATTCAGTTGGACTGGGACACTGAGGACCCAGGTTCAAAACCCCAAGGTCACCAGCTTGAGCATGGGCTCATCTGGCTTGAGTGCAGGCTCACCGGCCTGAGCACGAGGTAACTGGCTTAAGCATGGGATCATAGACATGACCCCATGGTCACTGACTTGAGCTCAAAGGTCACTGGCTTGAGCAAGCGGTCACTGGCTCAGCTGGAGCCTCCCGGTCAAGACACGTATGAGAAAGCAGTCAATGAACAACAAAAGTGCCGCAACTGTGAGTTGATGCTTCTCATCTCTCCCTTCCTGTCTGTCTCTCTCTCTCTTTTTCTAAACAATAATAATAATAATAAAAAGAGATCGGTATGTGTAAAAATGACCAGGGGAAGGTAACTACTGGTTGCAAGCTTGGTGAAGCCACCATAACAGATCATTCGGTCTTGGGTGGCACTCGGTGGTACAGCATATAAGAAACAGCCCTGAGAATCAGTGGCACGCAACACTGACCCTCTGGTACTGCTCACCAGTCCACAGGTGAGCTGGGTGGCAGACTGGCAGTGTGATTGGACCTACTCACATGCTGTGTTCAGCCACGGCTGTCAGTCTAGAATGGATTTAGCCGGGACAATCACCTCTGGCCTGTGTGTCCTCTCCTGCTCCCAGCCCCAGCCGGCTCCTGTGACGGGGGCTGCATGTAGAACAGGAACACTGTCCCTCTGCCACACCCCACTGACCAAAGCACGTCGCAGGCCAAGGCCGATTCACTGTCCAGGGGCAGATCTGGGAGGTCACGTAGTAGCGAAGGGCAGGGGTGCTGGGGCCCATGACTGGGGGGCCCCTGAGGCCATCCATCCATGTCAGAGGCGGACTACCGAGATCTACACGGGTCAGACAACATGGGGCTCACTCTCCCAGGCCTGGGCGCACACCGAGACGTGCTGTGTGTGTGTGTGAAGTCAGGAACGCCACTCGGAGGGTCAGCGCTGGGGACCACTCCTTTTTCAAAGAATTTTCAGAAGCTAAATATGTGTAGTCCCCAAAATGAGGAAATGGGGGAGCAACCTGAAACCTTTCTTCAGATCGTGACGTGCACCCCTGCCCGGGGGAACAGCCTGGTTTTCAGTTCCCCAGCCGGCTCTGAGGGTTTGCCCCCTGCCGGGAGCTGGGCCGGATGTAGAGACGGGCAGACTGAGGGAAGTTTCCTTGGATACTGGCTCCTCCAGAGGGACGAGTTTCTAACAAGTGAGCCAAACCACCCCTGTCAAACAAGCCACCTGCCGCAGGGGAGCTCGGAGACGGAAGGCACGGGGCAGGGACGTCAGTCCCACAGGGAGCCCGCTGCCAGCCAGCGTGGGTCACGGCGCTCCCGCGGGGACATCGCCCGGCTCTCGGATCGAGACGCCGGCCTCCGAGTGCTCGCATGGGGCAGCCCGTGCCGCCACGCTCCGTGCGCACAAACCCGTTCAGAATTGCGGCGTGTTCTCCTCAGACAGACGTAAGGGCCCCGCTTGAGATCAGCCCCAGGTCCTAGGTGTTGAGTGACTTGTTTTTGCTCCACAACACGGTCGGGAAAGGACCGGGTGTTAAGTGACCGGAGATCACGCGAGGCCAGGCAGTGAACTGGAAGTGAAACAGAGAGTGTGGGTGCCCATCAGCGGTGCTAGGCACGCCGGTCCCGGGCCCAGACCACAGACCAGAAAGGATGCCATGTGTCCCGAACGCTTAGTCGTCCTGGTTCCCCGGGTGGCTGACTCACTCTGTTTCCTCCCACAGAGAAATTGTTGGAACTGGAGGGTCATGCTCATCAGATTGTGAACAGAGCCAGCAGCGGCATTCAGAACGAAACTATTTCTTGCAAATGCGAGATGGTCAGGGAGCGTCCAGGAATGCGTGGGGGACACGGCTGTGACAGCCAATCCTGCAGGAAGGAAAGGCCACACTAACGTGCAGGTTCCCAGAGGACAGTCCCCACCCCCCCACCCCCGCCCCCGGCAGGAGCAGTGAGGAGCCTGGGGCAGACCTGGGCGCTCAGACGTTAGCAAGCACAGAGCCCACGGCCAGGGCGGCAAGCCCCGTGAGTGCCTCTGGGTGCTGGCCCGCCTGGGGCTGTTCTTTGACTCTTGAATTTGAAAACTGGGAGGCTCCGGAAGAAATCCCTTCAACCTACCTGGGAATATTGGCATCAGAGGCCCCAGGAGAAAGGAAATGGCTTTTCTTTCGAGGTTCAACATTGTTAAAAACTTCCCTGGTGCGTCATGTGGTCTCAGCTGAGGTCCTCTGGCTAAAAGCACACCAGAAGCCCCCAGGGGGGACAGCCCACAAAGACAAGAGGACGGACAGGGATGAGGTTGAGCAGAGGCTTCTTGTCCCCCTGACCGGGGAGCTGAGTGCACAGGGAGCAACACTGAGCGTGTGTGGGCACAGAGCACCCTAAACTCAGGGGCGGCATCTGCTTCTTCTGAAAAGCCCCCTAGGTTGTGCAAGGTTCTCGACCAACCACAGCAGGGTAGCATGTATCCCCCGGCCCCCGGCCACGGGACCGTCTTCTGCGACAGGGCCAACGACCGGGGAGAGTGCGCCCCGGGCACGTGAGCTAGAGATGGGTCAGAGTCCTCCTCTGTTTCTCTGTGCTCAGACTCATGGGGGACACGGGGCCACAAGGCGTGAGCAGCGCTGGGGAGACAGGAGCAGCAAGCGACCTGGGTTTTCTGCTCACGTGACCAGAAGAGTGATGGGGAAATGAGTGTGAATATTCCCCGGCATGACCAGTGGTCGGCTGGTGAGTGTTCATCCGTGCGTTCTTCAGGGAAAAAAAAATTTAAAAAGTCCCTCGCTGATCCCTCTTGCCCTGCCCATTGCTCTGGTGTAAATGCTCCCATCTTGGCCAAAGTCAAGCAACCTCCGTGGTCACCTGCCAGGAGAGGGAGAAGGAACAGCCTTGACCAGCAGGCCCCCCCCCCCCAGCATTGGACACAACCCACACCATGGCGGTCTCTGAACACAGCACCCACAGAGCACAGTCTATGTGGTTCCGTGGACACACGGTTCTGGAGCAAGCGGTCAGTGGACCATCACAGAAGATCGGTCAGCAGTTACCTGGAGTGGACAGGGGCAGGGGGCGGGGGCAGGGATGTGATAGGGAGGGGGCCTAGGAAACTTTAGACGGTGGTAGAAACATCCCATCGTTTAACTGTGATGGTGCTTGTCCTGGTACCGTATAACTTGGTCAAAACTCATTGGCATCACCCCCAAAACGAATGTGCTTTGTTGTATGTAAATGACATCTCGATAAAGTTGATTTTAGAAATATGATGCCCCTCCCAAGCTAGCCAAGATATCATTGGGTTGACTTCCAGCGCTGGCCCCAGGGGCAGGCATGTAACGGAATGGTCACCATGGCCCGGGGTCACTCTGCACGTTGACCCTCTATTTCTTCCCGTTGTTTCCCACCGGCCACTGTCCTAAATGCTCCTCCACTCGTTCTTCTCCCCATTGCCCCCTCCGCTGTGGTGGTGCCCTGGGCTCAGGCCCTGTGTGGCTTCACCCAGACCGCCCCTGACCCTGACACCCTGACCCCCGGGGCCCTGGCACTGCGGTCAGTCAGTCCGTGCACAAGCTTGCATCCCAACCGTGGCTTCTCCAGGGCACACCCAGGACGTGTCCTCCATGAGCGCCCCGCCCTCTCTACTTCACCTCCCGCTGGCTCTAGGATGGATGGCACCGGTCGCCCCGGCAACCGGGCTTCCCCCTGGGTTTGCTCAGCACACTCCTGCCTCTCGGGGACTCTGTCCTGGCTGTTCCTCTGCCACAGGGCCTCCCCTTCCCCTTCCAGGGGTCGTCTAAGCACTCAGCTTCTTGGGCCTCCGGCCTTGGCCGTCCAGCCTGGCGCACAGGAGTGTTTGCTGCCACCAGCGAGCCGAGCCTGGAGTGAGGGAGCCCTGCCGGCCGGCTCCGCTCGGGGCCACCTCCCAGCCGCCTGGAACTGGGGCCTCCGCAGCAGCAGGGCCCCACAGACTCGCTGCCGACATACTCGCCAGGGGGACGAATGGCGGAAGGAAGTAGAGACCGGCATGAACATTCAGGAGCGTGGGCCGGGGTGGTTTTGCAAACCAGTGTCACCCCAATAAATTCAATTTAAAAAAAAATTTAAAAGCCTGGCCCGGGGTGGCGTAGCGGATTAAAGCGTCAACCTGGAACGCTGAGGTCGCCGGTTCAAAACCCTGAGATTGCCCAGTCAAGGCACAGATGGGAGTTGATGCTTCCTGCTCCTCCCCCTCTTCTCTCTCTCCCTCTCTCTCCCTCTCCCTCTCTCTCTCTCTCTCTCTCTCTCTTTCTCTCTCCTAAAATGAATAATAATATAAAAAAATCTTTAACATTTTTTTAAAAAAAGAGGAGTGTGGGCTTTCTGAAAGCTGCTCTGGGTCGGCAGCAGCCGGCAGCCCGATCTGATCTGGCGTGGGCCCCGCCGTTGATGCAGAGATAGGGGCCGAGGCCGCAATCTGGGGCAGCCGGCTTTGTGATTTGTCATCTCAAAAAGGGAAGAGGTTTTAACTTGAAAGAGGAAAAAAAGTAGGTGGCCTTTATGTGGAACAGGCTGCCGAGCTCCGAGGTGGGGGAGGCAGCTTCCTTTCCGACTTCTCGCGGCCGACGCAGAGCCCCCGCCCCGTGGTCAGCAGAGGCCATAGCAACCTGCAGACACGTTGTGCAATACAGCGCTTTAATTTTTGCTTTTTTTTTTGAAGAGAGACAGGAGACACAGAGACACTCTCAGCCGTCGGACGAGCACATTTCAGGGGAACAAACAGACCCCCAGACGGGGCTAACTCACTTTCGGATTTCCTTTCAAAGCTGAAATCTGCCCCCCCCCCACCCCTTGGTTCAGTTGTCAAAAGCACACAAGCCTCGGGCGTGGGAGTCAGGGACAGTGAGGGGCCCTTGGGGGCTGTGAGTGGCGTGGACGGGGTCACCGGGACAGACATGCTCGAAACCCAGGTCTTGGTGGGACGGGCGGTCACAGCCAAACGGACCTTGGACTTGGGAGCAGCAGCTGGATCTTGACGGCTTCCAGGCGTCCGTCGGGGGACCCGTGTGGGGCTCTGATCTCTCCAGGGCTCCGTACTCGCGCGTGGGGCACCTGGGCATGAAAACCACCTCCCAGGGAGGCATCGCACACGCCATGGGCGTTCTCCATCCAAGAGGTCTGCCTGAGTTCTCTGAAGGAGGTGAAGGATGGAGATCTAACTGTCTGGTCACCTGACTGGTCAGCTTTCCAAAGGCTTCCAGACGCACCTCCAGACCGGAGCTCCATCCACACCTTCACTGCTGACCGGCCACGGTCAAGTGTCAGCGGCCAGGAAGCCGCTCTTCAGAAGGCGGGTAGGAAAATGACCACTCGGGGGGCAGCGTGCGGGCACACCGGCTGCGGCAGGCGGTGCTTTACACACAGGAGCCCCCGGACGGAGGGAGCGGGTCTGGAGAAACAGAAAAGAAGGGACAAACAGCACAGCCACGAGAGTTGGGGGCAGGTCCTCTCCCGGCCACCTGAGGACACACAGAGCCAACGAAGGAGACAGCAGAGGGGTTTCTATTACTTCTCGTCACTCAGCAGAGTCTGAAAACAGACCAGCGCTCCCGAGTGTGGGAAAGCAGGTCCTTTGGGGGCTGCTCCACGGGCCGGGCCGGAGGACGAGCGAACCCCAGGGCGGAGCCGTCCCATCCCCTGGGTCCTGTCCAGGCCACCCACCCCCCAGGGAGCCCAGCTGGGCCCCCAGCTCCTAGCAGACTCCCCCTCCCACCTCTCCACCCATCTCCGGATCCCGTTCCTGGGGATGTGGACAACGCTGATGGCTCCTTCTGCTCTCAGTTCCCCGTCCTGTCCCCAGACCAGAGCCGTGACGGGCTCGGCAGCTCTAGGCCACCTTGTCCACACAAGTCTGGCCTCGCGGAATGGGCCCGCACGTGTCCCAGAGCTGACATGGGTAAAGAAGAGACACCACTGATCTCCGGCCTCTGTCTGGAGGTTGGGGGAGGGGGGTGGGGGGTCTCACTGTGTGACACAGAGACTGACCACGCAGAGACCACGGTTTCCGTGGTCCCCGGGTTCCTGCGGTGAGAGGTCCTCAGGTTTGTCAAGAACACTCTGTTCTTCCCGGGGGTTCCCGGTTCCCCAGGCTGGCCAGCAGAGAATGCAGTTTCTTGCTGAAAGGAAGGGCTTGTCTTGGCGCTGGCCGGGGCGGTGGTCTCTGGGCAGCCGGACCTCCCTCTGCTCCTGCCGGACTGTGGCCCTGCCTGACTCGCTCGGCTCAGGGACCAGTGACACAGCATCTCCGGCAGGCGTGACTGGGGGACAGGTGTTAGGGAGCCGGAGCAAAGTTACTCAAGGCAGATGCCTGAGGGGAATCGCGGCATCAGACTTCTCAGGGGGCAGCCCCGACAGCTCAGTCTTCAACAAGCTCCCTCGGGAGACTTTGACGGAGATAAACTTCAGAACCCCCGACTAAACGATAAGAAAGCTGCCTTTCCCCCTCAAAAGTCAAAGTCTCACATTGACTCATACATCTTACACTTTTTCGTGTATCACAATGTGTATTGATACCAGCAACTGATCTGAAATCACGACTTTAAGCCTAAATAAACAAGCAACAACAACAACAAAACATCTGGAAATGTCAAAACTGCATGGTACCTCAGCTGTTGGCACTTACATTATACTTCCCAAACCTCCCTCCCTCCCCTCCTGTAACTATCTCCACGGCTTCTGCTTCCACAGGTGTCCTAACCCTCGCCGACTCTTCTCTCCTCAGAGACTGCGAGAAAAAACTGTTTTTAATGCCTACGTTATTATTTTTACTAGTGCTGTTCTCTCCATGTCTTCGTGGAGGTCCACATTTCCGTCAGGTGTAATTTCTCTATAGCCCAAAGAACTTTCTTCAGCATTTTTTTTGTTTTCTCCTTGTCTATTTTCTCATTGTCTCTGTTTTTGTTTTTGTTTTCCACAGTTTAGTTATAATTGCCTCAGCAGGTTTCTTTCATTCAGGATTTGTTATTTATTTATCTGTGTGTGTTTTTTGTTTTGTATCTATACTGGCAGGGTTCTCTGAGCCTCATGGAAAGGAGATGTACTGTCTTGCATCATTTTTGGAAAATTATTAGCCATCATCTGGTTTTTTTGTTTGTTTGTTTGTTTTTTGTTTTTCTTATACTCTATTCTTTGTCTTTTATTCTGGGACTCCAGTTGCAATATATATTAGATTATTTTGTATTGTCCTGTGGCTCCGAGATGTGCTGTTATTCTCTTTAGGTATCACTTCATGTGATTTCTATTGACCTATCTTCAAGTTTATTATATATTTCTTTAGCTAAGACTAGTCTACAGATACGGTTGTCAAAAGAATTATTTATGTTTCCTGTAATTATTTTAGTTGTAGTGGTTCCTATTTGCCTCTTTCCTCTAGTTCCTATACCTCTGTTTGAATTTGCCACCTGTTCCTGCCAGCTGTACACCTTTTCCTCTGCATCATTTAGTATCTTGATCACGGTCACTATAGAGTCCCTGTCTTAGAGTTCCAACATCGGGGTCACCCTCTCGCGCTGGGTCACTTGATTGCTGTATCTACTGGCAACCAGTAGGTTGAGTTTGGTTTTGCTTTGCCTTTTTTTTTTTTTTTTTTTTTGTATTTTTCTGAAGCTGGAAACAGGGAGAGACAGTCAGACAGTCTCCCACATGCGCCCGACCGGGATCCACCCGGCACGCCCATCAGGGGGCAACGCTCTGCCCACCAGGGGGCGATGCTCTTCCCCTCCGGGGCGTTGCTCTGCCGCGACCAGAGCCACTCTAGCGCCTGGGGCAGAGGCCAAGGAGCCATCCCCAGCGCCCGGGCCATCTTTGCTCCAATGGAGCCTTGGCTGCAGGAGGGGAAGAGAGAGACAGAGAGGAAGGAGAGGGGGAGGGGTGGAGAAGCAGATGGGTGCTTCTCCTGTGTGCCCTGGCCGGGAATCGAACCCGTGTCCCCCGCACGCCAGGCCGACGCTCGGTTTTGCTTTGCTTTTTAGTGTCAACTTTTGATCAACTGCTAACACCTATACACACAGTACAGTGGAGTAAGTTGTTGTTTCGCCTATAAAAAATCATGTTATTAAAAAAAAATCATCTTGTGTGAGGTGCAAAGGGGAAGGAAGGTGGTTTCCAGTGGAGTCGGGAGTTGAGCTGGGCTGGAATTTTGTTTTGTCTTTCATCATTATTTTCCCTACAGCACGGGCTTCAAGACCCTGAGCCCGTGGATTGCTGGGGCGCCCGGGGATCTGCTCGCTGGCCCTGCTCCGTCTTTCCCTCCCACTCTCTGCCTGTGCCGGGCGGGGGTTCCCTCTCCTGATCCAGCTCCTCCCGCGAACAGATGGCGACGGCTGGTCATTCGTGCTCAGCTCTGGCTGTCTGTTCACTTTCTTGCTATCGTCCTTCGGCACACAAAAGCCTGTGATTTTGATAAAGCTGGTCACTTTCTTGCTATCGTCCTTCGGCACACAAAAGCCTGTGATTTTGATAAAGCCCAACGCACTTGCTCCTCCCGCGAACAGATGGCGACGGCTGGTCATTCGTGCTCAGCTCTGGCTGTCTGGTCACTTTCTTGCTATCGTCCTTCGCACACAAAAGCCTGTGATTTTGATAAAAGCCCAACGCACTTGCTCTTCTTTTGTTCCTCGTACTTTTGATATAAAAATGTACGATTCCTTTGTCAAGTCCAAGGTCAAGAAGATTTACTCCTGTGTTTTCTTATAAGAGTTTTTCTCTTAGGTCATACATTTAGGTCTTTGATCCATTTTTAGTTATATTTGTATATGGTGTGAGGTAAGGGTCAAACTTCACTCTTTTCCACATGGTTACCCATTTGTCCTTGCTCCATTTGTTGATAAGACTATTTTTCCCCAATCAGTGGTATCAGCACCCTTGTCAAAAATCACTTGGCCATTGGGCCCTGGCCAGTTGGCTCAGTGGTGTAGCGTCAGCCCAGCGTGTGGATGTCCCAGGTTCGATTCCCAGCCAGGGCACACAGGAGAAGCGCCCATCTGCTTCTCCACCCCTCCCCCTCTCCTTTCTCTCTGTCTCTCTCTTCCCCTCCTGCAGCCAAGGCTCCATTGGAGCAAAGTTGGCCCGGGCACTGAGGACAGCTCCATGGCCTCTGCCTCAGGTGCTAGAATGGCTCTGGTTGCAACAGAGCGATGCCCCAGATGGGCAGAGCATCGCCCCCTGGTGGGCGTGTTGGGTGGATCCTGGTCGGGCGCATGTGGCAGTCTGTCTCTCTGCCTCCCCACTTCTCACTTCAGAAAAATAAAATAAAAATAAATAAATACTCACTTGGCCATAGATATACAGGTTTACTCCTGAAGTTCCAATTCTATTCCATCAATCCATAGCTACCCTGTGGTGGTACCACACTGTCTGGATTACCCTCTCACTGTAGTATGTTTTGAAATCAGGAAGGGTTGGTCCTCCGACTTTGTACTTTTTCAAGATTATTTTAGGTATTCTGAATCCCTGGCAATTCTGTATGAACTTGAGAACTAGCTTGTCAATTTATACAAAAAATCAGACAGGATTGTTTTGAATCCGTAGAACAATTTAAGGAGTATTGCTATCTTAATAATGTTAAGTTTTCTATTCCATCAACATAGGATACATATCTTTTATTTAGATTTTTAAGTTCTTTCAAGATGTTTTATAGTTTCAGAGTATAACTTTTGTATTTTGTTTTTAAATTTATTCTTAAGAATTTTATTCATTTTGATGCTATTCTATATGGAATTATTTTATTAACTTCATTTTATATTGTTTTTTGCAAGTGTATAAAATAGTTCATTTTTGTATATTAATTTTGAATCTTGCAACTGTGCTGAATTTGTTAGTTCCAATTTTTCTTAGTGTATTCTTTAGAATTTTCTACATACAAGATTATGCCATTTGCAATTTTAGTTTTACTTCTTCCTTTCCAATTAGGATTTTATTTACTTCTTTTTCTTTCCTGAGTGTGCTGGGTGTACCTCAGGCACAATAGAATAGAAATGCAAAATGGTTATTCTTGTCTTGTTTCTGATTTTAAGAGAAAAGCATTCATTCTCATATCATTAAAGGCGATATTAGCAATATACTTTTTATAGGTACCTTTTATATGATTGAGAAAGTTTCTCTCTGTTTCTAGTTTGTTAAGTGTTTTTATCATGAAAGGGTGTTGAATTTTGTCAAAAGCTTTTTCTGCCTCTTTTGAGATGATTCTGTGGTGTTTGTATTTATTCTGTTGACATGATATGTTACATCAATTGACTTTCAGATACCCAACAAACTTGGCATTCCTGTGATCTCACCTGTTAACGGCGGATAATTTCTGTTATATGTTGTTTGCTAGTATTTTGCTGAGGATTTTTGTATCCATATTTATAAAAAATGTGTGTCTGTAGTTTTCAGATCTTTTGAGATCTTTGTCTGGTTTTGATATTAGGGTAATTGACCTCATGAAATGAGTTGGGAACTGTTTTCTCCTCTCCGTTTTTTTTGGAAGAACTTGTGAAGAATTGGTATTCATTTCAAAAAATATATATTTGGTAGAATTCAGTGGTGAAGCTGTCTGGCATTGGGCTTTTAAAAAAAAAACTATTAATTCAATATCTTTATTTATAATAAGTCTATTCAGATTTTCTATTTCTTCTTGAGTCAGTTTGGTAGTTTGTCTTCCTAGAAATGTTCCCGTTTCATCCAAGTTACTTAATCTGTTGGCATACAATTGTTCATATGTCTTTAAAATCCTTTTTATTTCTGTAAATTCAGAAGTAACGTTTTATCTTTCTGATTCTAGTAATTTGAGGGTTTTATTAGTAGTAGTAGTAGTAGTAGTCAATTAAGCTACAGGTTTGTCAATGCTATAATTTTTGTTTTTATTATCAAACATATTTTTAAAACTCGAGAGAAGATTGGCCTATTATATTTAGCTACATAATTACTTACTGTTGCGGATGGGTGTTTTCCTCCCAGTATTTCCTGTTCCCTCCTGGCTGCATTATCTCTTTGTCTGAACAACTCTTTGAGCCGTCCCTTTGGAACAGATCTGCTACCAGTGGTTTTCTGCTTTCCTTCATTTAAAAATAACGTCACTGTACCTGTATTCCTGAAGGACATTGTCACTGGATATAGAATTCTGGGCTGACAGGTGTTTTTTTTTTATTTGAACACTTATTTCTGGCCTCCCTGGTTTCCAATGAGACACCTGCTCTCACTGGATGGAGTCCTTGTGGCTTTCAGTAGTTTGGTTACAATGTGTCTAAACATGGAACTCTTTGGGTTTATTCTGTTTGGAGGTTTTGCAGTTCTCGAATCTATAGATATGTTTACCTGTTTTGCTAGATTTAGAAAATTTTTAGTGATTATTTCTTCAACTATTGTTCTCGTCCACTCTTTTCTATCTGATTCTGGTATTCCAGTGACACGGATGTCAGCCTCTGGGATTATCTCTCTTTTTTCTCTGTTGTTCACAACTCATTACTCTGTCCTCTTTCTTTTATTGTTGATTTTCTAAGAGCCCTTTGGCCAGAATTATGAAGTTAAGAGGGTATTAATTTTTTAACTAGCGAAAAACTTACACTTGAGTTCCTTAGCATGGCTTGCTAGCATTTTTGGTGGACGAGGACTATTCTCAATGACACGGGAAAAGGACCAACTTTTAGTGGTGCTATGGCCATCCCTCCGCACACTCACTTATGTTTATTATTTCCTCTCAGGTCGTATTTTACCTCTTCAAGTAAAACTTTGTATTTGATTGAATCCCTCTAATAAGAAGCATTCTACTAGAACTTATTTCTATGTGTTACCTTTAAAACAAATAACAAGAATACAACTTAACAGAAGGGATTTATTTTTGTAAAATTTGTGGCACAAGGCTGACACCCAATACTATTACAAGCATGAATGAAGAAATGGATGAATGGATACATGACTCTTCTCCACAGAGCACCGTATTATAAGCACCGTTTCATGTACCATATGTTCCCAATGTTAACCATCATGCTATGAAGTGTATATAAACATTCATTTTGCATAGAGACTCACTCCTCCTTAATTGTGTGGGCTTTACAAAGCACTAGAAATTTAGGCCACCTTAGAATGCATGCCAAAATAGGAAACTTTGCACAAGATTATCTTGTTATTTCTCTCCAGAGAAGCTGAATTTTCCCCTGTGGTTTGGCCTCGGTGGTTTCAGAAATGGTGTGCCTGCTGAATGTCTTCTGTTATGTAATCGCGTCCTGGCTGCCGACGCCCTGTCCCTCGGTCTTCAAGCAGCCGCGCTTGTGCAGTCAGCGAAAACCCTGGCTAATGGGGGGACTCGGAGAAGGAGTGTTCTCCTCAACTAAGTTTTCTCTCTAAGTGCGATTTGGAAACTGGAAACATAGGAAACATTTAAGATGAAAATTAAATTCTACTTCCAACTAAATAAGTGAAAAGGAAATGAGCTGTTTTAACGAATGTCCCATTTTCAACTTCTTTCATGATGTAGAACCTTTCAATACAATCATCTTCAATGTCAATGACTGCGTGATAGCCCCGTTCTCGCTTCAGAGCCGTAGGAAAAGCACTCGGCTGAAACCCAAATGCTACTATTTTCCAGGGGATACCTCATTGGTCACCTTGGAAGCCACCCTGCAGGGACCACAGAGAATGGAGGAGCCACGAGAGCGAGGAGCTTGGGTCTCTTGAGAGCCGTGAGAAGATTCTCCTCTGAACACTGATGAGAGGACGGGTTTTTTTTTTGTTGTTGTGGTTTTATTGTGGGGTTTTTTTTCTGAAGTTAGAAACGGGGAGGCAGTCAGACAGACTCCCGCATGCGCCCGACCAGGATCCACCGGGCACGCCCACCAGGGGGCCACGCTCTGCCCCTCCGGGGCGTTGCTCTGCCGCAATCAGAGCCATTCTAGCGCCTGAGGCAGAGGCCACAGAGCCATCCTCAGCGCCCAGGCCAACTTTGCTCCAATGGAGCCTTGGCTGTGGGAGGGGAAGAGAGAGACAGAGAGGAAGGAGAGGGGGAGGGGTGGAGAAGCAGATGGGTGCTTCTCCTGTGCCCGGGAATCGAACCCGGGACTCCTGCACGCCAGGCCGATGCTCTACCACTGAGCCAACCGGCCAGGAGTTAGAAATAAGTCTTGTCTGACCAGGCGGTGGCGCAGTGGATAGAGCATTGGACTGGGATGCAGAGGAACCAGGTTAAAAACCCTGAGCTTGAGTGCGGGCTCATCTGGCTTGAGCACAGGGTCGCTGGTTTGAGCCCAAGGTTGCTGACTTGAGCAAGGGGTCACTCGCTCTGCTGGAGCCCCCCAGTCAAGGCACATATGAGAAAGCAATCAATGAACAACTAAGGAGCCACAACGAAGAATTGATGCTTCTCATCTCTCTCCGTTCCTATCTGTCTGTCCCTATCTGTCCCTCTCTCTGTCAAGAAAGAAAGGAAGAAAGCAAGGGAGGAAGGAAGGGAGGGAGGGAGGGAGGGAGGGAAGAAAAAAGCCCTAGTGTGTTAAGTCCCTAAGATTTTGAAGCCGACCGCTAATAGCAAGAAACAAACAAACACAAAACCACAAAAGAACAGAATATAAGAAATAGATGATGCGACAATGATAGCTGGAGATGTCAATACCCCATTTTCAATAATAGAACCACTCAGAGCACCATCAACAAGGAAAGAGAGATCGTGAACAACACCGCACTTCACCCAACCTGCAGGGCGTCTCCAGGGCCTCTGCCGAACAACAGCCACGCACAGGCTTCTCAAGCGCATGTGAACCAGGCTCCAGGTGCAAACTCAGCCACAGGGCACTGCCATCCCCGCCACGGGGCATGGCCACCCCAGCCACTGGCACTGCCATCCCAGCCACGGGCACTGCCATCCCAGCCACAGGGCACAGCCACCCCAGCCACGGGGCACAGCCATCCCAGCCATGGGCACTACATCCCAGCCACGGGGCACGGCCATCCCAGCCATGGGCACTACATCCCAGCCACGGGCACTGCCATCCCAGCCACAGGGCGCTGCCACCCCAGCCACTGGCACTGCCATCCCAGCCACGGGGCACTACCACCCCAGCCACGGGGCACTACATCCCAGCCACGGGCACAGCCACCCCAGCCACGGGCACTGGCACCGCAGTCACGGGGCACGGCCACCCCAGCCACGGGCACTGGCACCGCAGCCACGGGGCACTGCCATCTCCACCATGGGCACTGCCAGCCACAGGGCACTGCCATCCCCACCACGGGGCACTGCCACCCCAGCCACGGGCACTGCCATCTCCACCACGGGCACTGCCAGCCACAGGGCACTGCCATCCCCACCACGGGGCACTGCCACCCCCGCCACAGGCACTGCCACCCCAGCCACAGGGCATGGCCACTCCAGCCACGGGGCACTGCCACCCCAGCCACGGGCACTGCCATCTCCACCACGGGAACTGCCAGCCACAGGGCACTGCCATCCCCACCACGGGGCACTGCCACCCCCGCCACGGGCACTGCCACCCCAGCCACTGCCACCCCAGCCACAGGGCATGGCCACTCCAGCCACGGGCACTGCCATCTCCACCATGGGCACTGCCATCCCAGCCACGGGGCACTGCCATCTCCACCATGGGCACTGCCAGCCACGGGGCACTGCCATCCCCACCACGGGGCACTGTCACCCCGCCACGGGCACTGCCACCCCAGCCACGGGGCACTGCCATCCCCACCACGGGGCACTGCCACCCCACCCCTGCCGGAACGGCGACATTTTGACAGAGGTAGAATACTGAGTGCAGACGTGGAGAAATAGGAAGCTTCGCGCCCGGCTGGGGGCGAGGGGGTGCCAACGGTCCAGATGCCGTGGAAGACGGTGATGCAGCTCCTCAAAACACGCGACACAGAATTGTCACAAGACTCAGAAGTTCTACCTCCACATGTGTCCCCAACAGCCAAGGGAATGAATGTCCACACACAGACCATGCGTGTGGGTGCTCTTAGCCGTGTTCCCGCGGGCCCACCCACTTGTGAGTGGATATGTGGAGTAGGGCCGACCCAGACAGTGGACTGTTACGCAGCAATAAAAAGAAACGAGTCCGTGAAAGGTGCTGAAACACGGATAAGCCTCGACGACATTACGTTAAGGGAAAGAGGCCAGTCACGAAAGACAATGTTAGATTCTGCAAAATTCCATTTATAAGAAACGTCCAGAACAGGCAACAAATTTTACTCGGGCCTGGGACAGGGCAGGCTTTGGAATTTACTAAATACACCGAGAGAGAGATTCACTTTCTTGTGGTCTGTGCTTAACTACACTTCAAAAGTGTTTGAGACCCAGGAACAACATGTCCTCCTGGGGACACTTAATGGCATTCCAGGGTTCTCCTCTTCTCTTCCTGAGGAGGGCTTAGTGGCACTGGGAGGACAGAGGGCCCCTCCTCTCTGCAGTGACAGGAATGATGTGTAGACAACGCCCCCAGAGCCAGCACTTTGGGGAACGGGTAAGGTGATGCTCACTCCCCCTGGGCACCTCGCCACGCAGGGGGAGGAGCCGTTGGAAAGGACACAAATATGGCTGTTCCTCGAGGGAATACTTGATTCCTGCCCCCAGAAACCCCATGTCCACTCTCATGAAGATACAAACAAATGTGGAGATTGAAAACTCACAAGGCCACGCCCACTCCTGACCTTGTCACCATCGGAACCCACTCCAGGCCACTCCACAGGTTTCAACCGGAGCTTTCACGCTAAATGGTGTCGATCTGCCTGAGGGGGCGGAGGCCCAGCCCCGGGGTCCCCGCGGCCCGTGTTCTGAGTGACCCGGTTCTGCAGGGTAGCAGCGTCCTGTGCTCCGTCCATCCTGTTAGAAGAGGCCTAGGGCCACTCCGCCCTGGGCTGTCGGGAGCGTCGACGGGAGCAACACCGGACACTGAAATAAGGAGACAGCGATGACAGAAACGTGCCCCCGGCTGCAGAGCTCACACCCTCCTGGGGACCCTCTCGGGGTCTGGTCCTGACCTCTGCTGCCTATGGTTCTGACTGGCAGTTATTTTAGTGGCAGCTGACAATGCAAATCATTTTCTTCTAAGAGGCAAAAGAAAAACAAATGAGAGTGACGGATGGCTCCTTCCACTTAGGTTCTTTGGGGAGGTCTTTGTACACGTCAAGTTCAACACAGCCCACCGGTCTCTGACGAGCGCAGGAGGTTCCGTGGACCAGGGCCATCTCGTCTACAGAGGGTGCTGGGACAGCCGACACCCACACGGAAGAGAATGAATCCAGGGGCAGACCTCACAGCTCTCACAGAACACTTCCAGGAAGAAGTGAGACAATGTGTCGGTGGCCTTTGGGTTTGACGATGAGTTTTTGGATATAACACCAAAAGCGTGACCCATAAAAGAGAACCCCCCGAGGGGGGACTGTACTCAAATGTCGGATTCCTCTGAGGACGTCACCGAGGACCGGATGGAAATGACAAGTCTCAGACTGAAAGAAACATCCACAAAGCACATATCTGATAAAGGACTTGGATGCAATGATGTTGAACTGGGTCGCGCAAGGGCCGTTTTCACGAGGCTCCCGGGTGATCACGGCAGGTGTCTGCCTGGTAAACGGAAACCCTCTCTCACCAACATTTCCGGTTCTCTCCCTGCTGGACACCCCGGTCCCCACCCTCCTCACGGCATGGCAGGGCCTCGGGGGGCTTGGTCCACGGCTGCCCGTGGGCTCCCTGAGGCTGGGTGCGGAGACAGGTGCCCACCTGCCGCTGCGGGGGCCGACCCTCCAGGGAGGCTGGGAGGCGGGCTGAGCCATCTGGAGCGTGGCTGTCCGGGCATGCGGTGGACCTAACGTGAGCAGGACACCTGCACTGGGTAACCTGCTGAGGTGCGGCAGCTCGCTGTCACTGTGTGTCGAAGTCACGTGGGTCACACGGGAGCCGGGCAGGGCCACAGCGCCGCCCAGACGCTCGCAGTCAGGTGGCACGTAGTCACTGCGGCCCTCCTCCACCACAGGACACCTGGGAAGTCCTGACGAGGCGGTCAGAGGGGACGGCCACAGCAGCCCCTGACTGATCAGCACAGGTCCCTGTGCTGGGAGCCTTCTCTTCTGCAGGGGGCCATGGCGGGCGGCGTGCGTTCTAACCCACTCAGGGTGCAGGCCAGGGAGAGCCGGCCGCCCCACCCGGGTGACGGCACAGGGTTGTCAGTGGCCAACACGCGGCAGTGTGTCACCGTCCTGCAGCCACAGCGCCCGGCGGCTTAGTCACCGAACCTCTCTGGCTCCCTACCTGTTCCCTACGCCCGAAATTCCATCCTGTGTCCTTCCAAGAGCTTTCACTCTCGGTCAGGGAGACACGGAGCCTGTCGTGGGCAGCCAGGGACCTGGGCATTGAACCAAGGGCTGCAGCGGGCGCCGCTGACCACGTCTGCAGACGGCGGTCCCGGCACGCGGACCCAGGAAGCCCACCTGCCACTGGGCTGAGGCTGGGCTGAGACATGAGGGCTCCTGACCACAGGGGAGGGGGACATGCAAGGTGCAGGACTACCATCAACACTTCTCAGCATCTGAGTTTAAGGGAAACTTTCAGTATTTCTCAAAGCAATTTGATGTACAAACTCTGCCCAAGCTGCAGGCTACTATCTGTTTTCAATAACTGATGCTACTTGATCATAGATTTAAACGGCTCCCCCATCTCCGTTATTTTCTCTTCTTTAGAGTCCTTGCCTATTGACCAGGGCCGGGCTTTGGTCTGTAGGCTTGAAGCTGTAACACTGTTGCCTTCTTTTAGAAAAGGGATACACAATTTCACAAATAAGCTAAAAATGTACACACTTGGAATAAGAAACAAAATCCCAACAAAGTATAAACTTGAAACAGTCTGACAAATACTGCAAACTTCACAAAACGTAGCAAAAGAAAATATTGTTATGAACGGCCTGACCTGTATTTGCATTTCTCCTGCTTTGTTCTAATGGTGGGCCTTCTTATATCAGCTCTCCTGTCAGAATGCCTTTTAAAAATATTTCTACGGAGATACAAATAACTGTACTCTAGAATGATTGATTAAAATACTTTTTAATTACTGATAGAAGAACTTCACTAAACTTAATTCATTTTGGAAACATCTTAAGTGTTAGCATTGTCAAATATTCAGAACTTTTTTAAAATTCTTTTTTCACAAGAGTTTAGGATTTACAGCCATTTCAAATTTCCTTTCAATGACTGCTAACAGTTTAGTTAATGTACATGGTCCTAATGATGTACACTCACCAGGTTTTCACTAATGGTCTTGCCAGGATGGCATACTCCAGTGTGAAGTTACCTTTATATCTTATCAAATCAGTAATGGTAAGTATGTTTACAATGCGCTTATACAGTGCACTCTTCACTGATTGGATTTTCAAATAATAGAAGAGTATTATTTCTATTCAAAACTTAACTCATGAATTGCTGTTTTTAGTGTAAACTACAGTGTCTTGTGACAATCAGTGGCCAGGTGGGGGAAGTTTCGGCACCGTCATTCACGGCTGTGGCTGGACCCCGGGGTGAGGATGCTCACCTGGAGGTGATGTTCACACCTGGCCCAACGGCTCCGTCGGCTCTGCACCGAGACCTGGTTTTTATCCTGTAATTCATGTGTGAGGAGAGTTGCGATGCATTTTGGGGTCAGGAGACCACACTCGTGACCTTTCCTGGTGTGCCCCGGTCCTCCTGGCTGAGCGGCAGTGTGCATTCTGCCTCCTGTGTGCGGTGGAGGCGTGGCGAGAGGCCCAGGCCCCGGTGACTGTTCTCAGGGGTCCGGGAGCACCCAGATCCCGGGGTGTGCTACGGCTGGCCGGCGGTGGCTCAGGACCGACGGGGGGCTCGGGTGGGGGCGTGGCGAGAGGCCCAGGCCCCGGTGACTGTTCTCAGGGGTCCGAGAGCACCCAGATCCCGGGGTGTGCTACAGCCAGCCGGCGGCTCAGCACCGAAGGGTGGTTTGGGTGGAGGCGTGGTGAGAGGCCCAGGCCCTGGTGACTGTTCTCAGGGGTCCGAGAGCACTCAGATCCCGGGGTGTGCTACGGCCGGCCGGCAGCTCAGGACCCAAGGGAGGCTCGGGTGGGAGCGTGCCGTGGGAGTCGGGCCTTGGAGGAGGAACAGAGATGATCAGAAACCCTGCTCACCCTGCCTGTCTCTCTTCTCCTTCCTCCACACCCATAAAGCCGAGTCCTGCGGCTCCTCCCTTCCCAGTAAGAGTTGGTGTTTCCTGGCACCTACTGTCTGCCAGGAACAACGCTGACGTTCCACGGTGCTGTGAGTCAGAGGCTGTGCACCCCCTCTTCCCAGATGGGCACGGTCACAGCACCCCGCACTGCGTGTGATTCTATCGGTCCTGGGCACACCCTGCAGCCACGTCTTCTGGGGCCCCAAATTTCAAGGCTCGTCTCACACATTGCCTTTCTGGGGGTCGTGCGAGATTCTCTTCCAGCCCCATGCTGAGTCCAGGTGTGTCCTCCGTCCAGCAGGTTTTCAGAGGCCCGGCAGGCTGCCCAGTTCTCACCCCGACCTCGGCACAGAGGACAGCGCCCACGCCCCAGGTCAGCATCCCCGACCGGGAGGTCACCAGGACCCTCACAATGCACGTGACCTCCCAGTGGCCTGCACGCAGCACCGTCGACATGTGAAGGGAAGTCAGTACTATTTCCCCCGGGATGGAGCGTGCAGGGAGGAAAAGGGAACAGGTCCCAGTGCCAGCACCTGGCACTCCGAAGGGGACAGAGAACCTTGCTCTAACCCGGGCTTCGAGAGAGGACAAAGACAAGGACTGGCCCAGGCGTGCGATGAGGAAGACGGGGCAGAGGAGGGAGAGCCAGCTGCGTGTCCCAGACAAGAGCCTGGTCCGTGCACGGGTCTGAGGAAGCGCCTGCCTCCGGCCCTGACGGTGGTTGGCACAGGGTACCACCCTTTCTGCCCAAGTTTAGAGCTTAAGTCAGGTGAGATCAAAGCCACACCCACGTGGGCCGAGAGAGGATGGGGCGAGCATGCTGAATGCTTCACGTGAACAGGGAATTTCGTGGAAATTCTCACTCCAGAAGGGCTCCCAGTCCACAAGCTATGCATCGCTAAAAAGATCAACATCTATACCCAATAGTTTGGCAAAACTGGCTTTTTTTTTTTTAGCAATGATAATGTTTGAAAACTAAACATTTATGGAAAAAGAGTAATTTCATCCAACCTGAAGATTGCACAAAGTGCTGAAAACAACAAACTCAAGTTCAAAGATCAGAAATGGCCGCTGCGCGGACACTTCCTCCTGCAGCTCCCACCTACTTCCTTTCCGGGCAGTCTCTCCTCACACCCCACACCCCCACACCCCGAGATCCAGGGCCCACTCCTGGGGAAGCGGCCGACCACGCACAACCCGCCTGCCACCAGAGCCGCGGCAGGGGCACAGCCTGGTCCAGAGGGGCGAGCCCACAGGTCCCCGCCTGCCACCAGAGCCACGGCAGGGGCACAGCCTGGTCCAGAGGGGCGAGCCCACAGTCCCCACCTGCCATCAGAGCCGCGGCAGGGGCACAGCCTGGTCCAGAGGGGCGAGCCCACAGTCCCCACCTGCCATCAGAGCCGCGGCAGGGGCACAGCCTGGTCCAGAGGGGCGAGCCCACAGGTCCCCACCTGCCATCAGAGCTGCGGCAGGGGCACAGCCTGGTCCAGAGGGGCGAGCCCACAGTCCCCACCTGGCTTTGGGGTGCATTTCCTACTGGCAGGAGGGTTCCTTTCTCACCAGGGTAGAAATTCAGTGTTTAGAATGCTTTTCCTCCTAACTCTGTAGTCACAGCCGTGACTTCTAGCGTCCATGTGGACAATGTCCTTTGCTCAGTCCATTATCTTCCGTTGTCCAGTCACGGGGTGCACCTGGCGTGGGCCTTGTCTTCCGTCCAGCTTGGCACCAGGTAGCCCTGAACCTGGGCAGGCTGCTGCCAATGTCCGCCTGCCTCAGTTTCCACCCCGAGGCGCTCCTGTCCTGGACACGTCCACACTGCAGCCCCCAGCGGCGGCTGCCTACCTCCCGGGGCCGCCCTGTGTCCACCTGGGGTGCCCTGCTGAGCACAGAGAAGTCTTGGGGTGAATTAGTAATTTTTCCTTTTTTGAGCTGACCGTCAATCAGCTCTTTTGCAGAATGACTTTGCCCAACAAATTTTTAGTAAAAGTCACTTTGTGCCCTTCGCACAACAGCGTCCTCAAGGTCCAAGGTCACCTCCCCCCGTGGGTGGTGACGCAGACTCTCCTGCTTACTGTTCTCTGTGCCGCCCGCTCCGGGCCGGGTGTGCGCCGTGGCCCCGGGCACGTGGCCGTCTCCTCAGCCGGGCTCCTGGTCCTGGACGGCGCGTTCCCGGCTCACAGGTGGTGCTCCCTGCTGTCCCACAGACACGCCCCCCCCGAGTGGACGCTGACAGTGTAGGCCACGTGAGGGCCCAGGCGGGACAGCAGCCGCCTGGTGATGACTGAAGGGGTTTGTACCAGGCTCGGTGGCCCTGCCGGCCTGCCCTCTTCCATCGTCCGGGGGCTGCAGCCCAGCCAGCCCGCCACTCCGCCGTCCTGTGCCAGCAGCCACGCCAAACCACGAACAGAACTTGTCCATTCCCTTCAAGAACAATCGTCCAACTCATCCTGGTGGGCGAAGGGGCAGCCAGGGACCTTTCTTGGACTGTGTGCCCACTCCCCTCAGGGTTAGAGTGAGAACAGCTGTCCCCCAAAACTCGACAGCACTGTCCTCGGGAGGCAGCTGCCAGCCAGAAGCTACAGCGCCCAGGTCCCCTCACCAGCGCCGAGCCTCGTGAGCACAGCCGGGCCACCAAGGGGTACAGGGGACCAAGAAACCGCCCTTTCCAGAGTGCCGAGAGGAGTAGCAGACACCGGTCAACACCACAGAGGGACAGCAGGGCGGGGCCTTCAGGCCGGAGCTTCTCAGAACGAGGGAAACAAGCGGGCCGGACACAGTTCTGGGGACGGGCAAGCTGGACAGAGCCGTGAGCGCACCTGGGACGGGGGTGGGGGGGTGGGGGGGTGGGCACGGGCGGGGGCCCCGCTGTGCTGGCGGCAGGGAGGGGCCACGACAGGAGGGAGCCTCACGTGGCATAGTGGACGCTTGGTCACTCACAAGACAACATATAAAAGGTGTAAGCTTTTTATTCATTCACAGTTGTCACCAAATAAATGAGACCTAGCAATGAAAAACAGATATTACCATAAACACATATTTCGTGGGCTAATATTTCAATGTGTACTTAACAGAAAACACTAATCACACTCAATCCCTGCCCCGTTAGACCCCTCATGGAAGGAACTTGCCGAGGGGATCCACAGGTGAGCTGGACGCAGGACGCAGGACGCAGGGCGGAGCCGTGGCCGCCCCCGCCCCCGCCCCGGGCTCTTCAGTCAGAATCTCTGTTAACAGAAAACGGCAAGTTCAGATCTTCCTGCGCAAACGTTCCTCTCATTAACAGCCATCCCGGCACCCTGCCATCCCTGAACCCAGCTCCTGGCAGGTGGCATGAGGGTCGCACAGGGCGGCTTCCAGAGAGCTGACGGAGGGCAGAGTGCCGCCCGAGGACAGGGCTGCAGTGACGAGCACCGGCGTGTGGAGCAGCAGGCCGCGCCTTCACGTGCTGCGCACGCCCGCGGCAGGGGAGCAGCAACACGGGAGTAGCCACGGCTGGCGGCGCGGCACACGGCGGGCAGGACCGCAGCGCCCAGGCTGCCCATTTCCTCCGGTGTTTACAGCTCACTCACATGTTCCAGAGGCAGGTCCCAAAGTTCCACCACCTCAGTGCCCACATCGCCACGGCCCCCACACGGGCCCAGCAGGGGTTCCTGTGCCCGAGGCCGGCAGGACATGAAGAGCTGGCACTGCCTGGCCACCACGTCTGCCGCCCACTGAGACCCTTAACTTCTCTATTAGTAATGGTGACTTTTAATAAAAAGCCACAATCTAAGTGAAATACAAGAACAAGGCTGACCACGCAGGCCCAGCGTGCTCGTCACATGAACACGCATGCTTGTCACATGAACACGCATGCACATCGGTCTCCGGTGGTTCTGGAGCGTGTCGGCCCACCTCACCCGCAGCCCCGCGGGCAGGGAAACCGGCATGCAGGGGCCTGTCACCTGGCGTGGTCTTCGCCATGACGACTGGGACAGCGCAGCTGGGACTCAGCACAGCCACACACGGCTCTGATGCAGAACCCCGCTCAAGGCCCGACGCAGGGTGGCGCTGACTGGCGCCAGGGGCACCGCGGTGACCCACAGCAGCTCTGACGGAGGCCTGGGACGGACGCTGACCGGGGACTCGGGCGGCGACCCCAGCGCTGCCGGTGACAACTGCACCAGCTAAGTCACCGCCTCTAGGTTCTCTAAACACAAACAAAACTAAGCAGCAATACAGGAGCACGGGCCGTGCCCTCCATGCCTGGCAGGCCCTCCTGAGGAAGGCGTGCCCAGAGAAGCGGGCTCCGGCCAGGCCGCTGTGGCCACCGCAGCCCTGCCCACGCCAGCATGCTCGAGGCCGACAGCTGGCCACACGCGTGCAGAGCTGGGACTGGCAGCATCGCCCACACCTGTCACTCTGCTCTCAACACCGCTGTGCTCGTGGGTCCACTCCTCCTCACGAATTTGAACTTAATCAATTTCCAGAGAAACAAGTAGGTAAACCAAATTAAGACTATTAACTCTTCCACACATGGGCTCAAGGAGGAAGTCTTTTGTTAAGCACAATGAAAAATTAATTTTTTAAAATATCTGCTGTCTTTTTGAAACACAAGGCACCAACAGGGAGCAGACATCCCAGCAAAGACTGTCTGAAGAGACGAGCTGGTCAGAACCCCGTCCTTCGCACGCGCGTCCTCAGGTGCAGGAGACGTCTTCCAGGTAGTCTGCGACAGCGCTGAGCTGGGACACCGTCAGGTCCTGGGTCAGGCTGTCCAGCTGGGGGTTCAGAACAGAGAAAAGGTCAGCATCAACTCAAGTCCAGTCCTAGTTCCTGAAACAGACGCAGGGACTGAACTGCGAGCTGCCAGGCACCCGGCAGTGCTCTGCCCGCCCTCCTCTTCCTGCCCTGACGTGGGTGACCCTACAAAGGGCTGAGCCGACAGCGGACTCGGCCACGAAACCTCGTCTGCGGACACGTGGCGTGAGCGGTCAGCGCGCACACCCAGACATCAGAGGCTGCCTCTGGGGCCCAGCACTCCGAGGGCAGTAGCAGCTGCCGCCCGAGAGGCAGGCGCGGCGAGACGGGCAGCTCCTGTGGCTCCAGACGCGAGCCTGCCTCACAGCTGACACCCAAGGACATTTGCTCTCCGCCTAACCCAGAGGCCCAGTGAGGGTCCAATACAGAGTGCAAAGTCCACCCCGACTCCATCTCTGCTGTGCCGTCTCCATACCCCGGGGGGGGGCACCCTGCCCATGCAGAGCCCCCCCACACGGCCCGAGCACACCTCCTTCACCCACGGCGCTCACACACACTGACCTCCACAGCGACCTCCCGGAAAATGGCCACTTCTGGTACCGGCTGTCCACCCACTGAGCGGCCGATGCGACCCCACCCTGCCCCCTGTGCCCGCTGAACCCCCCAGCAGTGACGCCCAGACACCCCAGTGACACTGTTACCAGAGGGACGATCCAAAATCCCACACACGCTCAGTGAGGACAGCTTTTCAGACCTGAACTAGGTCACGCTGTCACAGACCTGCCACAACTTCCTACTGCATCGCCCCCCCCCTGTGTCCCCCCCCCGCCTGCGTCCCTCCCCCCTCCCCCGCATAAACCAGGCACACACAGGCGCGCGCTCTGGGGATGCACCACCCACCTTGTCGCTGGTGTTCGTGTCGTCTAGGTCCACAGAGAGGTCTTCCTCGATCTCCTCACCGATACTGAGCTCACTCTTTTCTGAGCGGTGGCTGGTATTAATTTCAAGGGAGGGTGGAGAAAAAGAAAAACTCTGAATATAAACATTTCAAGAATTAAAAACATTCTTCAACCTTTCCAACATTTATTTTACGTTTACATAAAATATACTATTAAATGACATGGGTTTCACGTGTCATCTCACATGACCCTTCAGCAAGGCGCAGGGTCAGTCAGCTGATCAGATGACAAACACAAGGCTCCTGGTGGCCGTGGTCACAGCAGCAGGAAAGGAACAAACCCAGATTTTCATTTCATCCACAAGCTCATGCTGCCTTCTCAAAAAGTAACTGTATAGTAAATCACTTCGTTAAGAAATGAGTAAAAATTCCAAATTGGGGAAAAATCCCTGCCAATTATATAAAATTCTCAGCCTCTGATTTAAAACTTCTCATCATACCCAAAATAAATACTACTTCCAAATTAATTACCAGCCAACCTATTCAGTACCTTCAGGTACATCACCAAGTCACACACTCGTCAGAGAGGGCAGTGTTTCACCAGGAGTGTGGACGCCCCACCCCCCAGAGTCCGTCTCCTGCGGTGACCCCAGGCTGCTGGGCCACTGCCCAGTCGGCTCCTCACGCCCCGCCTGACCCGGAGGGGCCCCGAGCGTCCACACTCTGATGCAGACTCAGGACCACGGTCCAGTCCACATGCCCTCAGCAGCTGGAACGAGGGAGCCAAGGCCACCAGACAAGCACCAATGTGACGTGTCACGCTTCCCTGTGTGCAGAAAGTGCTCACAGTTCAGGCCTTTGCTGCCCAGGGGACTTTCTTACCTGTTAAAATCGTCGACATAGTCATCATCTTCTCCAGCCCCTGGTGAGTTTGGGAAGAGATACATGTCATAGTTGCACAAGCACACTTCACAGTTTAGCTACAAACACACATACTTGCTTCCAAAAAACTCCATTACTAAAAAATAATGTGTCATTACAAAATAAGCCTCAAAGATAATAAATAACATTTTTACCAAATATAATATAAAAGCAAATGATAAAGAACTACCTAAAAATAATAAAACATTATATCCTATCATTAAATGTAATTAATATCATTTTTCACATTCCAACTACTCAAAAGCTTAAATACACTGTATGTTCACTATCTATAATGTCACTTGATATAAAAACCAAGTATGTCACAAGCTGGGTACACGGCAAAAGCACATTCTCATCCCTACTGTTGGTATTTGAATTGATGAGCCTTCTGCGTATATACAGTGACCAAGGTAAACCCCGAGCATGGCAAAGGCGCACACCCTCAGCCAGACAGCTGGGTGGGGCGGGACCCAGGCCGGACAGCCCTGTGGCCTGGGGGCACTGCGCTCCCCTGGCTGTGCCCTGTGGCCTGGGGGCACCGCGCTCCCCTGGCTGTGCCCTGTGGCCTGGGGGCACCGCGCTCCCCTGGCTGTGCCCTCAGCTCTAGGCTGTGGCCACCCCAGCGGGGTTAAAAAAGGGTCAACGCCTGCGACTGGCTTAACAGGAGTGCAGGGTGAGCACGTCAGGAAGGGACATCACCACTGAGGGTGCTCACGATGTCTCCAGTGCGCCTGACCGTGACAGGACGCAGCTGGCTTCTACACCGCCCTTCAGCCCGCCCTGTCTTCTGGGGGACAGCTGAGGAAGCAGGATGGTCAACCTCAGAGCAAAGACACAGGGCCCACGAGAGGCATGCCAGCTGGGCACGGCTGGTATGTGGCAGACAGGCAGGGACCGTGTGGCCCTCGGTGGAAGAGTGCCGCCCCTGACGGGAGCCGTCACCGCTGGGCACGGCTGGTATGTGGCAGACAGGCAGGGACCGTGTGGCCCTCGGCAGAAGAGTGCCGCCCCTGACGGGAGCCGTCACCGCTGGGCACGGCGCTGGCAGCGAAGCTCCCTGGGGCGTCCGCCCACAAGTCCCTCAAGGACCAGACCAGACTGCGTCCCGGGCACTGCTGAGGGAGTTCAAGTTCTGAAGGGCAGTCAGACCAGGCGAAACCCTCCCGATCAAGTTCCCTGAGTGAGCTGTCCACTGTCAGTCCCGAGGGACTGCAGGGTCCCCAGGCAAAGAACTGTGTGGGGCGGCACCTCCAAACTCCCAGGGCTCGCCCTCCAGTGAAGAGGAAGGGGTGCTAGCAGCTGGACAACCAGATGCCGAGGGCTGGACCGTCCCCGTCCCCGTGCACACGCCAGGGCAGAAGCAGGACCTCAGCCGAGACGGGGGACAGCTGTGCGGCAGTGCGGACACAGGGGCTCATCCGAGCCAGAGCACTCCCGAGTGGCTGGGTGGGGACACACCAGTCACTGTGTCTGACTCTGGTCACACACCTAACTACAAGCACACGTCAGCGTGGCCCACGGGCCACATCTGGACAGCAGCCTGCACACTAAGGGTGGCTTTTACATTCTTCAAGGATTATTAAAAAACACACAGTGGCCCGGGCTGAGGTCACTTCCTAGGACGGGCCTTCCGGAACGAATGCCCAGGCTGGACTAGGCAGACCTACTCCCCCTTTCACAGCTGGGGCAGCGGCCCTTCTGCCCCTCGAAGGGGCCGCAGGCCCCTGCTGCACGCCATCTTCCCCCAGAATGTAACCGCCTGCAGCACAGTCTGCGGTGGCAGCTGCCAGGCCCACCCGGGCACTGGACGGAGCCTGGACGCAGCGCACTGGCCACACGCGTGCCCCTGAGGGCGCCTGTGGGCTGGCCGAGCCACGGCACTGAGATTTTATTCTAGGCAGTAACCGCCTCCGCGGGGCCCACGAACACTGGGATCTGCTCACCGAGCCCGAGGGAGCCGAGTCGATCCTCGATGGCCTTCAGCTCCTTCAGAGCCATGTTTCCCCTTCTGCCTGCGAACAGGAGAAATGTCACCTTAGATCAACATTTACAGTGTGACCATCTCTAAAACACGTCACTTTCTTTCAAAATAGGGCTTCCTTAAGACAGAAGCTTACTGACCTAAAAGAAAGAGACAAAGGATGACCGACCGTGAGTAACAGTAGCTCACAGGGTGCAGCACATCCCCGTGTGACCACACACAGGGCACCCTTGACCAAACTTGACCGGTGACGGGATTTCCACCCAGTTGCTTTCTGTGGGGGTGACGTCCCCAGGGAGGAACGCATGGACTGCAGCTGTCTCAGTTGTGCTATTTCTCCTCTGACCAACGCAATCGCTATTCATCTTCCAAACTGACCTCCCTCCCTGACCTCACGTCCTCAGTCCTTGGTGCTCGGTGTCCTCTCTCAGTCCTGCTTCCTAATCACTGTCCACAGTGACCTGATCACGACCTCCTGGGCCCTTCACTGAAAGTGACAACGGCCAGGGGAAGGAAGAAAAAGGAAGGAGACGTGGGCCACATCCAGACACACGGCTGGTGACTCGGGGGTGAGAGAAGCCGCAGCCACCTGCTGTCTGTCCTGGGACACCCTACAGTGTGTCGTGTAATACAAGCCATGCAAAATCACACTGTGATTTCCTAACAAACACCTACTTTTTAGAAAGCTTTCTCAGAAGAGGCATGTTTGAGCTCTAAGCACTGCTAATTCAGCGCTCTATTTACTACGATACAGGATACAAGTCTGTCTCCATCAACGTGGCTCTACGCCTGGGACCTGCCCTGTGCGGGGAAGGGCGGGGCCATGGTGCAGCCACGCCCTCCTCCTGTGGCCACGCCCTCTGCCCAAGGCCAAGCCCTCCTCCAGTGGCCCAGCCCACCTGTGGCCACGCCCCTCCCACAACCACGCTCCCCTCCTTCGGCCTGCGGTCTTTGACCCTGTGTCTGCTGCCCAGAGCACCGGCCGCCGGTCCAAGTCCCTGACACAATCACTGCGGCATCACAGTCTAGACACACATTTTTAAAATGGATTTAAATCCCACTCAAGTTAGTGTAAATGTTCAACAGAGAGATGGTTTAAAAATTATAATGTATCTCTCTATATGAAAGACAGCTAAAGAGTCAATTTTCTAAAAGTACTTTAGCGGCACAGGAAAAACAGAATACAGACCACACTGGAAAGAAATGAGAAAACAGAACACCACAGGAGATGTCTCTGGACGGTGACGTTTACACACATTCGGACACACACGGCAATGCTCACACACGACTTCGTCAGCTAGAGAATCAGTGTTCAGCGCCTCTGACGATGGGCCTGGGAACTCACTTTCCGAGTCTTTCAGGGAGGGGGCTCCAGTCAGGGAGCTGAGTCCAGTCTTTACGGGGGGGACATCAGAGAGCGACACGAGGCCTCCTCCTGGCTTACCAGGCTCACTTCTCCTAACAAGACACAAGTGCACAGGTAAGGGCGCCCCACGAGGCAGCGCAACAGAGCTGCGCGAGCAGACGCGTGGACGGCGCCCGGGAGGGACAGGGACGGGGACAGGGACGGCGCCCAGGACAGGGACAGGGGATGGGGACAGCGCCCGCAGCATGCCGCACCGGCGGGCCCACAGCGCTGCGGGCAGCTACCCCCCTCACCACCCTCACTGCCTGCGGCTCTATCAGAAACCCCTTAGGCAGTGCAGAAATGCAAGCGAGGGGCAGCACAGGCCCACTGTGCGGGACACCGCAGCCCAGTCAGGGCCATTGTTGAGGGAGATGACCAGCCCACGCCCCAGCCCTCACCCCTGCCTCCTGCAGCCTCCCATCATAGCCCCTCTTCCACCCTCCTA
This sequence comes from Saccopteryx leptura, assembly GCF_036850995.1. Taxonomy (NCBI): domain Eukaryota; kingdom Metazoa; phylum Chordata; class Mammalia; order Chiroptera; family Emballonuridae; genus Saccopteryx; species Saccopteryx leptura. Next base: position 5,155,870 of record NC_089505.1, on the reverse strand, counting down.
CCATCCCACCCGCCCGCCCGCACCCACACCCACCACCTTCCAGCAGAGACGGAGCTCTGGGGCTGGCGGGCAGCTCCCCAGATGTCCCCCATCCCCACACCAGCTCTCCCCTGCAGCACTGGACCGTCCTGTCCACACGCTCCCCCGCTGCTCGCAGCCCCCACCAGTCCCAGCCCCCCAAGTCCTCGGCACCCTTCAAAGTGAAGCTCACAAGAATAGCGCTGGCCACCTGCAGCCCTCTCTGTTCCTCCTCAAGCACAGCTAACCCCCCAGAGCCTCCCCCACCCCAACTAAACCGGTCATCAGGCCATCACTGGGCTCCGCGCTGTGAGCGCAATGGCTGGTCCTCAGGACCCGACGCGCTGCTCGCCCAGCCTGTGCCTCCAGCCTCTCAGCCCCGCCCCGTCCTCGCCTGGCCGCCTTGGGGTGCTGCAGGGCCTACTGCCCTGGTGACCCCCACCCTCCCAGCTCTCCACAGTACCCACCACTGCTGAGTCCCAAGCGTGTCCCGCTCAGACCTCTCCCTTAGTCCCAGGCCCACACCTGACCGCTGCCCTCACCTTGCTGGTAACAATCTTCCCAATCTGAGCAAGTCACAGCAGCCTCCCCGTCACCTGCCAGCTGTGCGCCCCGCCCGCGCCCCACTCCTCCCCTCCGGAAACACTGCTCAGACTAAACCCCGCAACCGCCCGGCCCCACAGCCCTGCAGCACCACGACGCATCCCACACTCTCCCTCGGAAGGCTGCCCGGTCCCCTGCCGCCCCCACTTCCACACCCCCCCTCCACGGACAGCCCTGCGGGCTCGGCGCCTGGTACCTGCGCCCAGGCCTGGGGCTCACGGCACGACCGTGACGATGCCTGGAGGACCAGCTCCTGCGCCCCTCAGAGTACAGTCAGACCCCCCGTGCTGGGTCGAACCCCAGCCTGAGTCCACCCCCCTACACTGCTTCCCCCCACACTGCAGCCCAGACACCTGCTGGGCAGACACTGGCACCTCCTCCTGCCTGCTCTGACATCCCCCCATGTCCTCTCTGTCACACTGTCCTCTCCGTCTGTCCTTACTGTCCTCTCTGACACTCCCCTACACACTGCCCTGCTCCCAAGGACAGCACACTGGGACCCTTACAGGGGCCTCGCCCCCAGCGGCTGGGCTCTGCGGCCATCCCGCCTGCTCCCTGCACCTCAAACGGCAGCAGGCACACGAGCAGCACTCAGCACCCTCCTGCCTACGGAAGTCGTCAACTTGGAGGTTTTCTCAGCCTGGAGCTGTATCACAATGTAAAAGGCTCAGTGGATAAAGCGCTGTCCCTGCGCCCAGCTTGCGAGTTAGGTGCCAGGTCAGGATACGCACAAGCTGCAGGCAGTGAGCGCACAGCGACATCCGCACCAAGCTGGAGAGCCAGCTGCTGCAGCACTCCCTCTCTCCCTCTCTCCCTCTCCCTCCCTCTCTCCCTCCCTCCCTCTCTCCCTCTCCCTCCCTCTCTCCCTCCCTCTCTCCCTCTCCCCCCTTCTCTCCCTTCTCTCTCTCCCTCTCTCCCTCCCTCTCCCTCCCTCTCCCTCTCCCCTTCTCTCTCCCCTCCCCTTCTCCCTTCTCTCTCTCCCTCTCTCCCTTCCCTCTCCCTCTCCCCCCCTCTCTCCCTCCCTCCCTCTCTCCCTCTCCCTCCCTCCCTCTCTCTCCCTCCCTCCCTCTCTCCCTCCCTCTCCCTCTCCCCCCTTCTCTCCCTTCTCTCTCTCCCTCTCTCCCTCCCTCTTTCCCTCCCTCTCCCTCTCCCCTTCTCTCTCCCCTCCCCTTCTCCCTTCTCTCTCTCCCTCTCTCCCTTCCCTCTCCCTCTCCCTCCCTCCCTCCCTCCCTCTCTCTCCCTCCCTCCCTCTCTCCCTCCCTCTCCCTCTCCCCCCCCTCCCTCCCTCCTTCTCTCCCTCTCCCTCCCTCTCTCCCTCCCTCCCTCTCTCTCCCTCCCTCTCCCTCTCCCTCTCCCCCCTTCTCTCCCTTCTCTCTCTCCCTCCCTCTTTCCCTCCCTCTCCCTCTCCCCTTCTCTCTCCCCTCCCCTTCTCCCTTCTCTCTCTCCCTCTCTCCCTTCCCTCTCCCTCTCCCCCCCTCTCTCCCTCCCTCCCTCTCTCCCTCTCCCTCCCTCTCTCTCCCTCCCTCCCTCTCTCTCCCTCTCCCTCTCCCCCCTTCTCTCCCTTCTCTCTCTCCCTCTCTCCCTCCCTCTTTCCCTCCCTCTCCCTCTCCCCTTCTCTCTCCCCTCCCCTTCTCCCTTCTCTCTCTCCCTCTCTCCCTTCCCTCTCCCTCTCCCCCCCTCTCTCTCATCAAAAGAAAAATGTTAAATAAAAAGGCTTTAACGACAAAATCAGATTTATGAATTCAGTAAGTATAGAATCTTCAGTAGCTCATCTTTTAAATGTAAACAAAACATTTAGAAACCATACTGTTAAGTCTGTTTTGATAACCCCAAAACAGCTGACTCACCAACCGTAAGTTTTTTCCGGTTTGGGAATGGGATCGTCAAAGAATGAGTCTCCGTCCAGGTCGTCTTCCGGGGGACAGAGGCCAGTTTTCTCTTTGCCATCCAGACTTCTGCTGGGTAAGAAGGACCCGGCCTTGGTCTCGTGGGCCGGCCCGTGAAGACCACTCCTGCTCTTCGGTTCCGAGGAGGAGACGCTCTTGTCACTCTGGCTGGAGTCACTGCTGGCCTTCTGGAAAGAGGCGGGAAGAGCACAGGTCTCCTTGGTGAAATAAAACTGTACTAAGAGTTCAAGGAGCCTGACCTGTAGTGGTGCAGTGGATAAAGCGTCGACCTGGAAATGCTGAGGTCGCCGGTTCGAAACCCTGGGCTTGCCTGGTCAAGGCACATATGGGAGTTGATGCTTCCTGCTCCTCCCCCTTCTCTCTCTCTCTCTCCCTCTCTCTCTCCTTTCTAAAAATGAATTAAAAAAAAAAGAGTTCAAGTAAAGAGCCGTCAACACACACACATCTCTGTGTGTGAGCACATGGCCCAGGGGTTTGGGGGGCAGCACTCAGCGTGAGACCCCCCGCTTCCCAGTCTGTCCCCGGGCTCCAGGGCCCCAGACTTTGAGGGGAAAGGTCCAAAGATATATGTTTATGCCATTCCTTTGCACCCCCAAATGGAAACACTTTTGCCAATTCCGTTTACAAACAACTTTTCAATGTCCTCTTACATAAATATCAGTGCTTCATAAATCACCATAAACTAACGTTTTCAATGTGAAATAAATGAAGGCATTAGAAGCAAAGCAGAGAAGGAAGATCAGTTCACACAATGAGCCTAGAATGACAACAAAGAACACCAGCAGTTTCCCACCCGGCACGCAGCACAGAGCCCGGGACAAAAGACGCCCTCGGCCCTCCTGCTTCCGAGGGACAGGTCTGCCGCCAGTGACGCCTGAGCCACCCCCTAAGGGAGCGAGGACACATGTGCACGAGTCCCGCATGGTCGCTTGGGGCCTGTGGCCGGGGGACGCTGCCCTGAACAGCACCACACCCGTCTTCTGTGAGCCCTGCCTCCCTGCCTGACTCCGCCCTGTCCTCCAGGGTCCTCTCCCCTCAGGCCAGCCGTGTCCACTACAGAACAACAAAAACAACACAACAGCAACAACAAAAGCAGCTACCGTTATAAAACGCCTTCAAACGCTTCCCACATGTTGTTTAACCCCTGACCCTACGGCGTGGGGCACATTCTGTTTGGCCACAGGTGGGAAGAGACGGACAGGCAGGTCAGTCCCTGGCCACGGTCCCTGGGGAGTTAGGGGTCAGCCAATAGCCCAATCCGATTCCGGAGGGAAGCTCTTCCTCTGCATGCTGTGTCATTAGGTTGAGTTTTATAAAACTGCCGTTTTTGTGGGTTCAAAATGGCCATTCCCCAAGACCCGTCCTTCAGCCTGGAGAGCAGGGCCGTGGAAGGGGCTGGGGAGTGTGCGGGTAGCCCCCCACCCCGGAAAGGCGGTGGGGCCGCGGTCCGGCTCTGCCCCCACTGGGCGTTTAGGAAACGTCACGTTCAAAAGCATGAGCTTCCTCAAGGACAGAAGCAGAGCAGCACGGCCCAGTCACAGGACCACAGGGGTTTGGGAAGAAGAGTGGGAGGGGGATGCTGACCACGGAGCGGGCAGTCACACGGGGTCAGAGGTGACCAGCCCTGACCCTGGTTTCCACGGGCACGTGCACAGACTGTGCTGCGTGCGATGAGGACCACCAGGCCATGTTTCCACTCTATTAGAGGCCGTGAGCATTGCAGCTGACAGCGAGCAGAGCCCACGCTCTGCAATGTCCAGGCCCTGGACAGTTACAGACCCTCACGCTATGAACACAGGCCCATGAACGATTACAGAAAGAGCCCTCTGGAAAAAGACCAGGTTACCATCCGTTTAAGAGGACATTTTCAAAGAAGCAGAGAGTTTTAAAAATTTACTAACAACTTTAAGTTTTCTTGGTATCTATTTTCAAACAAGGAGAAGCACCATCACCTATATATTTAACTACATTCATGCCCATTGTAATTTACGACATAAATGTTTTAAAAATGGATTCACATCTTTTCAAAGGCACACACAGTTGGAAACAAATTCCCGGAGTCCTGTGACACTGGAACACATTCTGGGCCGAATATTGATTTCTTCCTTCAGACTCTCCTGCGAAGGTTCAAAGGTCACTGGCATGAGACTGAGGGGAGTGTGACGGAAAGCAAGCCACAGCAGACAACTGGCCGGCCAGGTCCCTCTTCCCGTGAGCTCATGCCACCAACACACACAAGTCCACGAACAAGCTGCCTAACTCGCTAACTGACACATACCATGGTTATTTTTTAGGCTGGTTTTAGCAATATTCTTGCTATAGAAAAAAAGACTAGTTTTAGGAAGACAAGTTTCAGGGAGAAGCACATTACGATCTTGAACACAATACGTATTTTTTAAAATAGTCATTAGTTTGTTTTAAAACTGCAGTTCTATGTATGGAGTAAAGTCACTCGTCTGCTTTGGAGCTGCTCTCAAAGTCAATTTCTAAATTGCAGAGAAATATGTCACTACTTTATAACTATGGTTTATTTATTTTTTACCAAAAAGGCCATTGCCAAACTGGGTCAACTAATACAGTCAGTCAACTTAATTCCAAGTAACTTATATTAATTTAAAAGAGAAAAAGAAAAAGCCCACACTAAGAGATTGACCAACACATTTGCAGATTAAAAACAAAAGTACTGCCAAACTTTAAGAGCAATTTCCTTCGGAGGTCTGAATTTTCTGAGCAACAACAAATCGACAACATATCATGACGTCCGCCCGGGAGCTGTTTAAAAACCTCTCTCAAGGCAAGTCTCGATCTTCTAAGCAGACAGGTCGGGAACCAGGTCCGCTGCCCTAGCTGTGAATGAACAGGTGCTGAAATTCGGAATGAACTGATTCAGCGAAGGGTAAGAATGTTTACAACAGAGAAGTGTGACCCACAGCCACGGAGAGTCCACAGGACACCAGAAGCGCCCCCACCTCAGCGCCCCCCCCCCCCAGCGGCCCCCGTGGTGTGTGGGTTAGACAAGCGCAAGTCCTACCCGCAGCACCTCGGAGAGGCCTCTGTGTCCAGACAGGGTCACCGAGGGGGCCTGGTGTCCTGACACACAGAGCACTGTGTGACTGTGACAGCAGCAGAGGCCAGCCCAGGACTGCCGGCAGCACCTCGGAGAGGCCTGTGTGTCCAGACAGGGTCACCGAGGGGGCCTGGTGTCCTGACACACAGAGCACTGTGTGGCTGTGACAGCAGCAGAGGCCAGCCCAGGACTGCCGGCAGCACCTCGGAGAGGTCTGTGTGTCCAGACAGGGTCACCGAGGGGGCCTGGTGTCCTGACACACAGAGCACTGTGTGGCTGTGACAGCAGCAGAGGTCAGCCCACTACCCGCAGCACCTCGGAGAGGCCTGTGTGTCCAGACAGGGTCACCGAGGGGGCCCGGTGTCCTGACACAGAGCACTGTGTGGCTGTGACAGCAGCAGAGGTCAGCCCAGGACTACCCGCAGCACCTCGGAGAGGCCTCTGTGTCCAGACAGGGTCACCGAGGGGGCCCGGTGTCCTGACACAGAGCACTGTGTGGCTGTGACAGCAGCAGAGGTCAGCCCAGGACTACCCGCAGCACCTCGGAGAGGCCTCTGTGTCCAGACAGGGTCACCGAGGGGGCCCGGTGTCCTGACACAGAGCACTGTGTGGCTGTGACAGCAGCAGAGGTCAGCCCAGGACTACCCGCAGCACCTCGGAGAGGCCTCTGTGTCCAGACAGGGTCACCGAGGGGGCCCGGTGTCCTGACACAGAGCACTGTGTGGCTGTGACAGCAGCAGAGGTCAGCCCAGGACTACCCGCAGCACCTCGGAGAGGCCTCTGTGTCCAGACAGGGTCACCGAGGGGGCCTGGTGTCCTGACACACAGAGCACTGTGTGGCTGTGACAGCAGCAGAGGCCAGCCCACTGCCGGCAGCCACCCCTGAGGCGCTCTCCCCCTGATCTGGGACGCCCAGTGTCCAGAACCCACAGGTCCACTGCTTTCAGCGCCACCCGTGGGGCTGCAACGGGGCCCCGGGAGCTCACAGGGGGTTTCCAGTGAACAACTGGGGCAGATACAGGCACTGACAGTAACTGTCTCCTCAGGAAGTGAGGGGCCCTCTGCACAGCGGCCCCCCAAGCCCCTCGGGGGCTCTCAGGACCAGTGAGCTTCATGGGAGAGTTTTACTGTGTATTTTTCTGCTAGTACCTCTGCACACGCACATTTCCATCCTCTCTAGGGTGACATAAATTAGCATCCTAGAGAGGAGTTTCACAGAAAAAATACCTATTCAACTCTGAAGAGCCAGACACCTGCATTATCACTAGAATGTCTTATGACCCTAGGGGGAAAAAAAACCTGCTTTTCAAACGAAAGGCTTACCCTGAACTGCTCAAAAAAAGAAATATCAAAGCCAAAACAAGTTTTGCAAAAAAGTTTTTAAAAAGTCATGCAAATTCTCTTCCTGCCCATGCCTTAACCCTCCAGAGGCAGTCTGGACCCAAGACTAATGCACTGAATTTAGAAAGGTCACTTTACTGCAGGTGTAACACACATGCACATCTAAAGGTTTAATCCACTCACCTAGAAAGAAAACCCTGTGGAATTGTAGAATCACAAAAATCTAAACCCCTTTCTCAACATGTTTCCAGAGAAACTGTTCCTGTGCTCTGTGCGACCAGTCACAGCTGCAGGTGACAAGAGAGCCTGGTCCCCCCGAAACCAGGCCACAGACGCCCTCAGCAGCTCCTCGCACACACTACCCGGCCAGCAGCACGGGGCCCAGCCGACACGCAGCGCCCAGACGTCCAGTCCTGGGTTGGATGCAGCCAGGAGGGTCAAGCCGACCTTCCGGGCAGCACAGTCAGGCCACGTGCGGTCAGGGCCACGTGCGGTCAGGGCCACGTGCGGTCAGGGCCGCGTGCTGCTCACCAGGCGGCCCTGGGAGCCAGGGCTCTGAGGGCTGACCACTGGGCAACGGTTCACAGATGCTGACCACAACAACCTGAAGGAAACTACGTCTGGCCTCTTGTTTACCAACTGGAACGCATCAGAAAGTAGTATGATGTTCTGTTGGTCTCAGATAACAATGAAAATGTGAAGAATATGTACATGACCATCCATTCAAAAAAAATAAGCATTTTCAACTTTTTGTTGCCAAAACAAGAAATTCTCAAAATAAAACTGACAGCATAGTTTAAAGATGGAACAGCATGTTTTCACCTGGATGAAAACTGAAAGTCAAACTACCTTCAGTTCTACGCCACCACGCCTACCACGTCCCACCAGAGAGAACAAAAGTGACGTCTGAAAAGGAAGGAAGGCCAGGCCCTGCACTGCGTGCCCAGGGCCCCGTGTGCCCTGCCCTCACGCGTGTTACCTGGGCCCTGCACTGCGCGCCCGGGGCCCCGTGTGCCCTGCCCTCACGCGTGTTATCTTGGCCCTGCACTGCGCGCCCGGGGCCCCGTGTGCCCTGCCCTCACGCGTGTTATCTTGGCCCTGCACTGCGTGTCCGGGGCCCCGTGTGCCCTGCCCTCACGCGTGTTACCTTGGCACCAGACTCCTGCCCGCTTGTCATCTTCTTACCTTGTCCTGTGTACCTTGGTATCTGAGCATGGGAATAAAGTGACATTTTACCACAAAGCACAAACTTTAATAATAAACTAATGCATAACCAAACTAAAAAGGGTTCTTATTACAAAATTTCTTAAAAATGATATCAACTAACGTATTCTTTTTTGAAACCTACTTTTTTGGTCGTATTCTTAACTCGCTGCCTAGAGTAGTTCGTGTCATGTTTAAATACTCCATTCAACAGCTACTGGTCACCGTGGACGCAGCGACCTCGCCCCACCGCGTGGACAGGCACGCTCCCTGCTCCGTGCAGCAGCACCCGGAAAGGCCAGGCCTGAACTCCTGAGCGGCTTCCTCTAAGCACCGCCCTGGCCTTGCCTCCCCTCCTCGGCACACAAAGCAGGTTCCCAAGGGTCGGGCTGGACCCGGTGCCTGTCCACACTTCCCAGAGTCCCCGTGCTCCCCATGGATGCCGGATGGAGGGGCACCAAAGGCATGTGTCCTCCTGGAGGATTCGGAGACCACCGAGAGAAAGCAGGAAGCGGCGAGAAGAGAGTGCAGGAGGTGCAGGAACCCACGACAGACCCCTCGGGGCCGGGGGAGCTGCCCGCAGTGCAGGATCCACGTCCAGACCCCTCGGGGGAGCTGCCCGCAGTGCAGGATCCACGTCCAGACCCCTCGGGGGAGCTGCCCGCAGTGCGGGAACCACGTCCAGACCCCTCGGGGGAGCTGCCCGCAGTGCAGGATCCACGTCCAGACCCCTCGGGGGAGCTGCCCGCAGTGCAGGATCCACGTCCAGACCCCTCGGGGGAGCTGCCCGCAGTGCGGGAACCACGTCCAGACCCCTCGGGGGAGCTGCCCGCAGTGCGGGAACCACGTCCAGACCCCTCGGGGGAGCTGCCCGCAGTGCAGGATCCACGTCCAGACCCCTCGGGGCCGGGGGAGCTGCCCGCAGTGCAGGATCCACGTCCAGACCCCTCGGGGAACTTCCCACAGTGCAGGATCCACGTCCAGACCCCTCGGGGGAGCTGCCCGCAGTGCAGGATCCACGTCCAGACCCCTCGGGGGAGCTGCCCGCAGTGCAGGAACCACGTCCAGACCCCTCGGGGCCGGGGGAGCTGCCCGCAGTGCAGGAACCACGTCCAGACCCCTCGGGGCCGGGGGAGCCGCCCGCAGTGCAGGAACCACGTCCAGACCCCTCGGGGCCGGGGGAGCTGCCCGCAGTGCAGAAACCACGTCCAGACCCCTCGGGGCCGGGGGAGCTGCCCACAGTGCGGGATCCACGTCCAGACCCCTCGGGGAACTGCCCGCAGTGCAGGATCCACGTCCAGACCCCTCGGGGCCGGGGGAGCCGCCCGCAGTGCAGGAACCACGTCCAGACCCCTCGGGGCCGGGGGAGCCGCCCACAGTGCAGGATCCACGTCCAGACCCCTCGGGGCCGGGGGAGCCGCCCGCAGTGCAGGAACCACGTCCAGACCCCTCGGGGCTGGGGGAGCCGCCCGCAGTGCAGGACGCAGTGCAGGAACCACGTCCAGACCCCTCGGGGCCGGGGGAGCTGCCCGCAGTGCAGGAACCACGTCCAGACCCCTCGGGGCCGGGGGAGCTGCCCGCAGTGCAGGAACCACGTCCAGACCCCTCGGGGCCGGGGGAGCTGCCCGCAGTGCAGGAACCACGTCCAGACCCCTCGGGGCCGGGGGAGCTGCCCACAGTGCAGGAACCACGTCCAGACCCCTCGGGGCCGGGGGAGCTGCCCGCAGTGCAGGAACCACATCCAGACCCCTCGGGGCCGGGGGAGCTGCCCACAGTGCGGAACCAGCGGAGCTGGCACTGGTGTTTCAGACACAGTCCCCACACAGGCCGCACCGGGCCTGGGGCTGAGCCCCCCAGATGCCAGCAGACCCGGGACTGTGGGGCCTGCAGGTGTGGTCACTGTCTCTCCCCAACCTCAGAGGCCACCATCACGTCTCTGGGACTGTCTACAACAGTGACTGCCAACCTTTCTCATCTCATGGCACATAAATGAATTACTGACACTGTGGCACACCAAAACATGTACTTTTTTGCCAATCTAACAAAAAAAATAGGTATAATTCTGATTCATTCACACCAGGCTACTGCTGTGTTGGCTGTTGTCATTTTTTACTTGACAATCTAAGGCAGCGGTCCCCAACCCCCTGACCAGTACCGGTCCGTGGGCCATTTGGTACCGGTCCGCAGAGAAAGAATAAATAACTTACATTATTTCTGTTTTATTTATATTTAAGTCTGAATGATGTTTTATTTTTAAAAAATGACCAGATTCCCTCTGTTATATCTAAGACTCACTCTTGATGCTTGTCTCGGTCACGTGATACATTTATCCGTCCCACCCTAAAGGCCGGTCCGTGAAAATATTTTCTGACATTAAACCGGTCCGTGGCCCAAAAAAGGTTGGGGACCACTGCTCTAAGGGAAAAGAAGTCAGTGCCCCTGACTACATGGTGAGGTATCACATGTTTCAAACTTCTTGTGGCACCTGGGTTGAAACTCGCTGGTTTAGAGCAGCATTTCCTGACCAACCTAAAATAAGAGATTCCCATCATGCTTCTTAAACTTAAATAATGTTATGTAGAGAAGAATATATTGTCTATAAAGCAGACAATATTTCATCCTGAAGACACACCATGTGTAAACACCAGGGGGCCTCAGGCTACAGCACAGTTCTGTTCCCACGACAGTGACGTGACCCGAACTTCGGTATGAGTCAAAACACCCCCCAGCCTCAGTCACTTCCCTGTCCTCACAGCTGTAACATCATCTGGAACATGAAAACACAGCTCAGCCACAGGAGAGGGGGAAGGACACAAACCTGGACTGCACACTGGACTGCGTGCTCCTCCGCTGCGCAGCCACACCACTTCGCCCATGCACTCAGCAGTTACAGCACTAACGACAGACGCCAAAACACTCATGTCTGAGTTTTTTAAGTTTTTATGGGAGTCAGCATCGTCAACTTGAAACTGTCGTAACCCGAGGACTCCCTGCATTGCTATTTTGTTTTAAAAAATAATTACTTGCCAAAGACGGAAAAGAATTACTTCTCAAATAGCTCAGCACACTAGGCACTAGTAAGTATTTAGAGTACGTGTTAAATTTAACCCTGCTGAAACCAGTATTTCACAGAAAGCAAAGCTTTTCACAAAGGCTCTTCCATCTGGCAGTCGCTCAAGGGACTCACGATATTTATGTTCAGGACCCTGTGCTCCGTCGTCTGTCCCCAGGAGCACCTGGAAAAGCCCCCGAGAGCCACCCCGGAGAGCAGGCTGGCCCGGCCGGGGGGAAAACCAGGCCAGTCAACAGTGCCAGGGCTCGCCCAGAAACAAAGTGTCCACCTCCTCTCCCTCCTAATGTGAAGCCACACAAAGGGTCACCATCAGACAGGAGCCCCTCCATCCGTGCCAGGGTCCAGCCCGCAGTGCTGGGCAGCGTGTAGCGGCCGCCCCTCCGCGCTCTCCTGGTTCCCGCAGGCCCACGTGCAGCTCCCGTCCGGCTGTACCCGACACCGCTCCACCCGGGGCCTGGAGTCAGGGGCCGGTCCCACGCTCCGCCACACCCGCCCTGGGGAGACAGCAGGTTCCACAGCGTGCCCTGCTCGGCGGGCCCAGGACAGCACGCTTCCTGACAGCCGTCTCCTCACCGTTCCTGTCATCAGCACCACATCCCCGGCTTCAATCAAGTATTTCACCCAATCTACTTTCCACCACACCAAATCCCTGGGTCAGCAGGCCTGCCTATAACAACTCAGACCACACTCCGATACTACCCAAGCACACAGAGTTTCTTATAAATCCCCAAAATGGCTCATTAACATAAAACCCATGTTCAGGAAGGGAAAAAACGTTCAAATGAGTACAACCATTCCACAATTTTGCTACTTACTACCCCTTTTTCTATGATACAAAATTTTTTAAATTACCAATAAAGCAAAATAATATTTTAAAATGGACACTTCATCCAAAGGACAAAAGCACTGTCCATAAACTGACCAGCACCTGCGAGACGAGGGAGACCGGAGGGACCGGGCGCGCGTCCACCCAGACCCCCTGCGCCCTCCCGCCCACTCACCTTACTGGGCCCCGAGGGCGTGCTCGCCTTTCCTTCTGGGGGTGACTTCGGTGGAGAACGTGTATCAGTCAGATCTAATGCACCCTGGAACATTCAGTATAAATTAAAACATTTAAACATAAAACATAAAGGTACTAACTACACCTCAGCAGAACTTTAGCATTTAAAACCACTACACGGTTGGTACGTTGATTTCTCCCTAATTAATGTACACACCCTTATTAGAGTCCCCCTAGCTTTAATTTCTGGACCTGCTGAGTTCTCCACTCCATCAGTCCGCACTCTGTGGACCCCACTCCCCTGCCGCCCCCAGGGCTCCGGCCTGACTCAGCAGACACCCGCTCTTCCCACCACTGGACCAGCGGCCCTCCTCACTCCTCTCAAGAAATCTTATCCAACAGCTGTGCTCTGCGCTGCCGGGCGGACGCCACTCTTCAAAGGGCAGCGGCCTGCTCTCCCCTCTCAGGACCCCAGTTGCGGCCCTCGCTGCACCAGCGTCCTCGGAGCCCCCAGGCACAGCAAGGAGCCCTCCGAGGGTCAGGCAGGTCCCTGGTCTGGAACGGGCGTCGGAGGAATGGGACCAGGTAAACAGAGTGTGGAAGGTGGGGCACAGCTGGGACTTCCCTGTCGCCTCCACTTTATGGGAACTAAAGCAACAGTCACACTGTCACACACGATTCCAAGGTTCTGGGGGGTTAACCAGGTGGGTGTGTCATGGGCGGAGTGTGAAATTCCGGTCTCCAGCCAGAGGGAAGGACTCAGGGAGTCCCCCTGACAGTGAAGGTAACAGTACTGGACGCAGCAGTGACGATGGCAAGTGGTCGTACGACCACTGAGTGCCCGCACCTTCCAGAGCTGCCCGTGCACTGGTGCCCGTGGTCCTCACAGCAGCCCCACCTGGACAGGCGGGGGCCTAAGGCACGTGGAGGCTGGCGACTGGAGGTGGTCGCACACAGGGGTGGCGGCCGGGACGTGCGCCCAGGCAGCCTGGCTCCAGAGCACAAAGCATGCCCGGGGCGCTGCGGGAGGGCGAGCAGCCCCCCTCACGAGGAGGACCCAGGAGCACACGGGAAGGGGCAGAGGCAGAGGTCAGGGCCAGGAGAGGGAGGAGCTGTCAGCACCACGCCAGCGGTTGGGTCAGGAGAGAGTGGGAACCGCAGCTGTTCGGGGCTCCTTAGAGGTGTGTGTCCTTACTCCCCAGTAGCCAGGACAGTGCCACCCCACAGCAAGTGCACACCAAACCCTGGTCAGAATGCTCGCGCTGCTGCGGTGACAACCCGTGGCCTGGGCAGGCCAGCGGCATGCCCTCCCGGGCGGCTCTGCCGCCCCACACCCGTGGGCTCCCACCTCCCTGGGCGCCCTGCCCCGTCCACGCCCGCCCCTCCCATCAGGGCTGAGCTGACAGAAGCTCTACATGCCACTAGCACTGCTCAGGGTGCTTAGAACCAGCCTTTGTTGTATGACACTTCCCTTCTGCGCATAAAATTTCCTATATTTTGGCCTGACCTGTGGTGGCGCAGTGGGATAAAGCGTCGACCTGGAACACTGAGGTCGCCGGTTCAAAACCTTGGGCTTGCCTGGTCAAGGCACATATGGGAGTTGATGCTTCCTGCTCCTCCCCCTTCTCTCTCTCTCTCTGTCTCTCTCTCTCACTCCTCTCTCTCTAAAAAATCAATAAATAAAATATTTTGAAAAAAAAATTCCTATATTTTACCTTTCAATTTAAAAAGAACCTATTTATTATGTAATGAGAACGCAGTCAAGCTTTGCTGACCATCAGAGGTTCTAACAGGAAAGCTGAGACTCCCCAGATGGGGTACAGAGCAGGCAGCCTGACTCACACCCAGACCTGCACCCCGTGACTAGAAGCACAGTCAGCCAGCGCTCTGGGCCCTTAGGATGCTGTCTACGTCTGTGAACAGTATCTTTCTGTAAATCTAACGTATGTAAATAGAAATTAGACCGTGAACCTTATTAGTAGTATTTCTAAAAAGGAAGGACAACAGTAAGAAAGGTAATGGCTAATCAAAAACACAGAAATTTTGAAATGTTCAGAAATTAAGCAAAATCAACATCTTAAACCGTTCTAGGTCTAGTTAAAAAAGTCAGTTCAAAAACTGACTAGCCTATAAGGCGGGGCTCCCATGATTAAAACAGCCTGACGACTACACTCAGTTGAGTGCTCTCAGCACCTCGCTCGCTCGCCGTGGCCCCGTGAGCAGCCCCTGGATACCCACGAGGAGCTCCCGGACCCCCACAGAGGAGGGGGAGGCTGGCACTCGTCAGTGGGGAGAGGGGGGCGGTCCACAGAACAGGGGCGGCTGCAGCCTCAGCGTGTCCACAGCTCCGATTTCCATTGAAACGCACATGTATCCAACCTGAGGTGTTTCACTTTGTTTTTGGGGAGCAGCTTTCTGTAAACGTAAACCTTGATCCGCTATGTACATGGCCGCACTCGGCCGCCAGCAGGTAAAACAGCAAGATGACAGAGCCCAGGCGGCACTTACTTCCCCGAGGGTCGGCCCCCTCTCCTGCTGACAGCGTCTGAGCACTTCTAACAACAGGGGTCCGCCCCGCGCACCTTCCGCTTCCACAATCCCTAAGTCCCGGGCTAAGGTCTCTCGACCTTCCAGACCCTGGAACTAGGAAAGAAAGAAGGTGTAAGGTAAGCTGTAAGTGCACAAACAGAAAACAAAATTACTTCCAGAGTTTAAAGAAAGGTATTTTCAGAATGTAAAGACATCTCTAAACTCAGAGACTGTTCTTCTAATGAATAAAATGACCATTTTTTAAAATTACACACACACACACACAGCCCTGAGGAGGGAGGTCTGAAAGGGGCCATTCACGCCTACCGGAGGCTTATTCCCCAATACACACCCAACGAATGGAATAATGGACTCAACACCCACGACTTTAACGGTTTTTTCCCTACAGGAATCAGAGCTACTTGGTGTGACGTAAACACATAAGATACAATGCCACTGGCAACATGAGCAAATTTCTGTTTGGAATTTTGCATATGGGAGATGCAAGAGTCAATTTTTTAAAATTATGTACTCTTTCACCAGTCCCTATGTTCAAAGTCTACACTAACAGATATAGTCCAACATAACACATTCGCTTTGCCATGAGACTCCTCTCAAGTTAAATAAAGCAGGACCCTGGTCTGGTGCCAGCCAACAGCTCAAATGGTGTTTAAGAGAAACAGACAATGACAAAAACTGCCACAATGCAAGATGCTACAAATTGTCAATTACTGTTAACTTTCAGCTTATAATTATGAACTCATTTGTATTTCAACGGTGATGGAAAAACCATCATTCTTACTGTGCTGGTTTCGGGTTGGAAAACGGCCAAGGTGAAGTCAAGATTAAAGAACTGGAGAAATTCTACCACCAGACTAGCCACCAGCCGGCCTGCAAAGAGCGAGAGAGACGTGAGCAAGTCCTGGCGAACCTCACCTCACCTCACCTCACCTCTTCACCAACACTGAGCCCGCAGAATCTAAATTAACGGGACAAAGAGCGTCAAACCAGGGGTCGGGAACCTTTTTGGCTGAGAGAGCCATGAACGCCACATATTTTAAAATGTAATTCAGTGATAGCCATACAACGACCCGTGTACCTTACGCATTATCCAATAAAAATTTGGTGTTGTCCCAGAGGACAGCTGTGATTGGCTCCAGCCACCCGCAACCATGAACATGAGTGGTAGGAAATGAATGGATTGTAATACATGAGAATGTTTTCTATTTTTAATGTTATTATTTTATTTATTAAAGATTTGTCTGCGAGCCAGATGCAGCCATCAAAAGAGCCACATCTGGCTCGCGAGCCATAGGTTCCCGACCCCTGGTCTAAACCATTTAATTACAAATTCTTCTTTGAATAATACATTTAAGTAATGACAATTCTGGTCTTCCCATTTTTTCACAAGGGTCCTCAACCTGGCAGTAACCGTCAGTGACACAACGTGACAGGTCATAAATGGGTTAAAGTATTCTGCAGATTATAGTAAAACTGGTTTTGCCCAACAATTTCCTGTTACCAATATTTAAAGCAACTTAATAGTCGCCCAAAAAAATACAACTTTAAAATAAAGACCTAGAAGAATCACAGCCTTCAAAAAATAATCTTAAATTCCTGATTTCTTCCAAATGAAGTCAAGCTTTAAAAATTCAGATGGACAAAATGAGCAAAAACAAGCAGAACATCTTACCATCTTTTGTATTTAAAAACTTTTTCAGGCTCTCATTGACTAAAGGAGTTTTGTTCTGTTAAAAAAAAAAAAAGAAATATTGTTAAGTGTCATGTGTTTATCATAAGAACAACTACAAAGTGTGGATTAAAGTATAATTTCCCAGCAAAGATGTAAGCAAAATACTGTTACACATAAAATTATGGTTACCCCCACTCCACATGTATTGATTACTAATAGAACTGTTTTATGCTACTTAATCATATCTCAAAGTTAATAAAACAAAACCATAAAGAAGACTTACATTCATTTTTAAATGTTTTATAAAATGCTTAATAAACGGCTTTAGAAGCCAGATCTTCAAATACTCCTATGTAATATTAAATTTACTTATATGATAAAAACAACTGGTTATGGTCCTGGCCGGTTGGCTCAGTGGTAGAGCGTTGGCCTGGCGTGCAGGAGTCCCGGGTTCAATTCCCGGCCAGGGCACACAGGAGAAGTGCCCATCTGCTTCTCCACCCCTCCCCCTCTCCTTCCTCTCTGTCTCTCTCTTCCCCTCCCGCAGCTGAGGCTCCATTGGAGCAAAGTTGGCCTGGGCACTGAGGATGGCTCCATGGCCTCTGCCTCAGGTGCTAGAATGGCTCTGGATATAACAGAACAACACCCCAGATGGGCAGAGTATTGCCCCCTGGAGGGCATGCCGGGTGGATCCCGGTCGGGCGCATGCGGGAGTCTGTCTGATTGCCTCCCCGTTTCCAACTTCAGAAAAATACAAAAAAAACCAAACAACTGGTTATTATTTCAACTCTCTGAAGTTTGACCTTGTCACCTTGCTATCTACATTTATGCCAGTTTCTACGAACAGGACTTCAGTTACACACCTGCTGTCCCCCGTCCATCTGCAATAGGTGAAATGACCTTACGTAGTGCTTAGGCCAACTTCACCTTGCCATTAGACGTTTATTTGAATAAACACAGAAAAAGCACATCAGAGCTTCTTTAGGCAGTCCACATGATCACAGCCACTGTGGCGGCCTCACACCTGGCTGGTGTGAAACGGGACCCCCTCTGGAAGGCGGTCGGAGTGTTTCAAGTTAAAGATGCCCCTGCCGCGCCATCCACCTCCGAGCTGCTTCCTCGAGAGCAGAGAAGGCCCAGCGCCAGCAACAAACACGCACACGAATGCCCACAGCAGCCTTCGTTATACGAGCTGAGAGCTGGAAACCACCCAACATCCACCTGCAGGGGAACAACTAACCCGTCACACGTGTGTTCACAACGGAACACCGCCCAGGGACCCACCGGACCACCCCTAACACAGATGGCCCCGTGAACATCCACCTGCAGGGGAACGACTAACCCGTCACACATGTGTTCACAACGGACACCGCCCAGGGACCCACCGGACCACCCCTAACACAGATGGCCCCGTGAACATCCACCTGCAGGGGAACGACCAACCCGTCACACGTGTGTTCACACGGAACAAAGCCCAGGGACCCACCGGACCACCCCTAACACAGACGGCCCCATGAACATCCACCTGCAGGGGAACGACCAACCCGTCACACGTGTGTTCACAACGGAACACCGCCCAGGGACCCACCGGACCACCCCTAACACAGATGGCCCCGTGAACATCCACCTGCAGGGGAACGACTAACCCGTCACACATGTGTTCACAACGGACACCGCCCAGGGACCCACCGGACCACCCCTAACACAGATGGCCCCGTGAACGAACCTTACGTTATGCTGAATAAATGCCACCAGACAGAAAGAAGAGTGTGCACAGTGTGACTGCAGCTTTCACGCTGCTGAACACACTTGGCTGTGTTCAGCAACACACCCAGGCTGGGGGAGGGGCCACAAAACACCTGCAGAGGCTGGAGGACACTGGAGAGTCGTGGAGTGTTCACTATCTTGACTGTTCCACAGATGCATAAGTGGGTTATAATGTTAAACTTACATATTTTAAATATACTGAATATATACAGGTCAATTACACATCCGTAAAGAAAACTCAAAAAGAACCAGAAAGGTAAACATCATAAAGGTCCTCAGTAGGCTGACCTAGGAAATTTTAAGACCCTGAGTCAACTGAAACAGTTAAGGACAATGGAGAGCGAGCTGCAGTGTGTACTATGAACAGGCCAGCCGGGGGCAACATGGACGGAGCCTTCAGGACGGTGTGAGGGGCAGCAGAGGACAGCGGGAGGGAAAGCCATCTAGAGAGAGAACTAGCAGAGGCGGCCAGAAGCTCCTCCGACGGCTCAGTACAGACCCGACAGAACCAGGACGGTGTGAGGGGCAGCAGAGGACAGCGGGAGGGAAAGCCATCTAGAGAGAGAACTAGCAGAGGCGGCCAGAAGCTCCTCCGACGGCTCAGTACAGACCCGACAGAACCAAACGGGGCCTGTGGAAAGGAGAGCAGGGCCGCTCAGCTTTCCTGCTTGGCTGAGGACCGGAGCCTGTGCCTAAGATCAGGCGAGCAGCTGGGGTGACACACAGGTCTGGAGCTCAGGAGGGCGGCACAGACCCAAGACACAGGGCTGAAGCTGCTGGCGTGGCTGCGGTCACTCGGGAGAGGACACAGAATGACCGCTACAGGACACTGCACCGTTTCAGGGGTGAGCAGGAGGGAGAGCGTGCTGAGAAACCGAGGAGTGCTCGAAGGAAACAACAGAAAAAATCCCCAAAGTCAAACAGGTTTTCAGGAAGGAAGGAGGAATTAAGAACGTCCAGTGCCACAAAGTAACCTTGGCAGGTCAGAACTAAGGTGTACTCAGCTGGGCTCTCCTCGACCGCAGCAGAAGAACTCTCAGGAGCAGTGGCAACGGCCTCAAAGATGTCACGTGTCAGACGGCACTGGGACGTAAACAGTGTAAGCCACACAACACTGGTCTGTGAGAGGGAAAGACTGGTGTTAAAAGTGGACCACGCGTCAGAGGGACACATGTCCAGCTCCAGAGACGAGCCAACAGCAAGGGTGAGGCAGAGACACAGCAACTCACCGAGGAGCTGACGGTACCCTGAGGGCAAGCCCAGAGAAGGGCAGGCCCAGAGGAGGGCAGGCCCAGAGCAGGGCAGGCCCAGAGGAGGGCAGGCCCAGAGCAGGGCAGGCCCAGAGGAGGGCAGGCCCAGAGCAGGGCAGGCCCAGAGCAGGGCAGGCCCAGAGCAGGGCAAGCCCAGAGAAGGGCCCGGCCGGCCCAGCCCCCTCCCCTAAGGCGGGAGGGGAGACTGCACGCAGGTGCGCACAGACCTGCACAGCCCGGGAGCTTTGTCTGGGGGAGGACTCAGGGCCAGGACTTCATGGTGCTGCGCTCCGTGGAGAGGAAGGTGGAAGGACCTCGCTAGGGTGGTACCCACCACTCAGTGGCATTGGCTTGGGTGACTTTGAGCGCGCATCACAAACGAGGGAGTCAGTTTGCTGACTTAAACGACCATTAAGACCTTTCTTCCCAGACCATGTATGGCCGGAAGACGAGACTCTCAAAGCATGCACCATGGGGTTCAGACCGGTCCAGACCGGGAGGCGGCCAAGAGGAAACTGACGCTGGACCAACGCAGAGCCAAGTCGCAGAGCTCCACAGAGGGGAAGCGCAGCAGCATCCGGGTCTAAAGAGGGGACAGCAGAGGACAGCGGTCTGTCACCGAGGAGGCAGAAGACGATGGCTATGGAGGGGTTCCCTCAGGACGGTGGCAGGACTCGGGGTACAGAAAACACGACACCGACTTAAACGCGGACAAGTGCGCTGGTCTTTCGACAGGAAGAAAGGCTGCGTGATTTGAAAACCGCCGGCGGGTGGGGGTGTCGGCAGCGTGGGGAAAGGCGCACAGCATCGTCCCCACCGGGCGGGTTCACGGCGCGCACGGGCATCACTGCAGGTGCCCGGGGCCTGCGGTGCATCCTGGGAATGGGGCCATTTCCTCCGACACCTCCCCGACCTGCTACCCGCCAGGGACCTCCAGGCACCTCCAGGGACCGCCAGGGACCGCCGGGCACCGCCAGGCACCTCCAGGGACCGCCAGGGACCGCCGGGCACCGCCGGGGACCGCCAGGCACCGCCAGGGACCGCCGGGGACCGCCAGGCACCGCCGGGCACCGCCAGGCACCGCCAGGCACCTCCAGGGACCGCCGGGCACCTCCAGGGACCGCCGGGCACCGCCAGGGACCGCAGGCACCGCCGGGCACCGCCAGGGACCGCCGGGCACCGCCAGGGACCGCCGGGCACCTCCAGGGACCGCCCGGGACCGCCAGGGACCGCCGGGCACCGCCAGGCACCGCCGGGGACCGCCAGGCACCGCCGGGGACCGCCAGGCACCTCCGGGGACCGCCGGGCACCGCCAGGCACCGCCGGGGACCACCGGGGACCGCCAGGGACCGCCAGGCACCTCCAGGCACCGCCAGGAACCGCCGGGCACCGCCGGGCACCTCCGGGGACCGCCGGGCACCGCCGGGGACCACCGGGGACCGCCAGGGACCGCCGGGCACCGCCAGGCACCGCCGGGGACCGCCAGGCACCGCCAGGCACCGCCAGGCACCGCCAGGCACCGCCAGGGACCGCCGGGGACCGCCAGGGACCGCCGAGAAGCCTTGGTCCTGGCCCCGGAGTCCCTGTGGCCCCTCAACTTCTCTTACATCGTTTCAAAACTCTGAACCGCGCACAGAGCAGTTCTGACCCTCTTCCTACAGTAAAGTTTCATCATGACCCCCGTCTGCACTCGGCAATGAGGAGCATTTCCCGATGGTTTTCAAGGCATCAAGAGGGTCAACGGAGGCGAACACGGTCACAGAGAAAGATATCGATTCCGTACCTCGACCTTCTCTTGCTCCTCCAGGGCAAGAAACACGGCTGCTCGGAGCTCAGCCTGGAAAAGAAGAGGGAGAAACCCTGCGTCCAGGCAGCGCTCCCGGCACGGCCGGGCACAGACGCGGGTCCCACGGGGCCGCCCCCACCCCGGCCGGACAGTGATGCTCGCGGGCAGGTGCGGGCGAGGGCGCCGCGGCGGGAGGCGCCGTCCACCCCGATCGCCCACCCCCGGGCCGAGCCGGCGTCCCGCCGCCGCTGCCATCTGGGCAGCCGGGGTCTCCCGGGGGCGGCCGGGACCCCGAAGCCGCCCGCCCCGACCCGCCCGCGGCTCCCGATCACGCCCGGGGGTCCAGCCCCGCGCACCCCGCGTCCCTTCGTGACGCCCGCCGTCCACGCAGGCCCTGCGGCCGCACGCTCGGCCGGCGACCCCACGCCGCGCCAGGCCGGGCCCGGCCTCCCGCCTCACCTTGATGCGGTTCAGGACTCCGCTGTTCTCCAGCGTCTGCACCAGCAGGTCCCGCAGCTCCGTGTCCTCCTCGGCCACCACTGCGGCCGCCGTCGCCGCCATCTTGCTTCTCCAAGACAACCGCCCAAGCCGCGCCAACGGCCAACGGCCGCCGCAGATCCCGCGCGGAGCGCCGCGGAGGCCACGCCCCCGGCCCTGGCCACGCCCCCACGCCGGCGTGCAGCCCGACTTCACCTTGGGGACGGGGCCTCGCGGCGGGCGTAGGCGTGGGCGGGGCCTCGGGTGTGGGCGGGGCCTAGGGACGGGCGGACGCGAGAGCGGGGCCTCGGGCGTGAGCGGTCTAGGGGCGGATCCTCGAGGAGCGGGCGGGGCCTCGTAGCGACGCCGGAGGTGGGGCCGCAGGGGGTAGGGCTAGAGGGCGGGTCCTGAGCAGCGGGGCTCCAGGGTTTCCGGAGGCGGGAGCATTGAGGGTCGAGGCGCAAGTCCGGCCTTCTGGCGCTCCCCTCCCTGGGAGGGGCTAAGGGAGGCTCGGGGCGTGGCCTCGGGGCGGGGGCGGGGCCTCCGGTGCGGAGGTGTGGCCTCGGTGTGGCAAGGCCCTCTGCCCTTGGCTCTGTGGAGACCGCAGCCGGAAGCTTGTTGCACGGCTGTCGGGTGGGGCTGGGGCGCCGGGCGGGTTGACGACGCCGCAGCTGACGCGTCGTGAACACAGTTGCATACAGAAATACATTGAGGGGCTCTGAGAGCCGAGCGGGAGGCGCGCGGGGCGGGGAGGGGGGCCACACTGGGTATTAGAGGGACTGGAATGGTTCCTGTGTGCACGGATGTGCTGCTTGTTCAGCCACACGTGCTGACACCCACTTTTCAAGATGTGGGCGAAAATGTGTGTGCATGCACGCATGTGTGCGCGCTTACCGAGAGCACATACATACATGTGCTTGCGTTTGTGTGCACGGTCACAGAGTGCGTGCACATTCATAGAAAGCATGTACACGTGTGCGCAGAGCATGTACATACATGTGTGTGTATGTGTGCACATGATCAGAGTCTGTACGTATACCTGTGTGTGCACACTCACCGAGAGAGCATGTACATACATGTGTGTGTACACGGTAACAGAGTGTGTAAACGGGTGCGTGCGGACAGAAGATAGATTCAAATTCCTGGGGGAGCAGTGGATCCTAAGTGGTCAGCCTGCAAAGAGTTCGTTGCTGTAGTTCCAGGTTCCACATTCCTGCTGATATTTTTATAAATTTTAAAGTTCTTGTCTAGCATCTAAAAGGCTGTAAATAGTCTTCCCCTTACCAACTGCATATCAGTACGAGGCTGAACTTTCTCTGTAAACTTTAACAAGCAACCTGTTTGCAACAGACTGAATACAGAAGCAAACACAAGACTCCTATTTTCTTCCACTAAAGCAGACATTAAGGTGATTTACAGTAACGTAAGAACAATGCTACTCTTCCCACTAAATTGTTTTTGTTTTGGAAAATTTAATTTTTATTAAAAATATGTCATTTATGTTCATACATAATGGACTTACCCTTATTTTTGAATTAATAAATGTGTTTAATGTTTTTTGTTTTAATTTCAAATAAGGTGACTATTGTCAAATATAGCACATACAAACAAAAATTCTTGGGAGTCCTCAGTAATTTTAAGGGTCTATAAGGGATCGTGAGACCAAAACGTTTTGAGGACTGCTACCATAGAGAATAAAGGAATCCTCAGCTGGGCCTGTAAAATGATGTTCTGGGAGACATTGGCAGGACCTGTAATCACCCTTTTGCATTATTTCCAAGGTTTAGGTAACATTTCTTAGATAGTTTCTAGAACCCCTGTGGTTTTGGGGAAGAAAGGCCTATGAGGACCCAGGGCACCAGGCTCACCCACGGAGGAGCTGACTCCTTCCACAGGCGCTGAGCTCCTCACGGCCTCCCTTCCCTCCCCTGGGAAATGGGCACAAACACCTGCTTTGTCTACTTACGGGGTTGTCAGGAGACTAAATTAGATAATTAAAGTGAAATGCTTTCTAATTCAGAATTCAAAACGGTATATATATATTTTAGCCCATACAGAGGGATATATATCTGTGGAAGAATTGCTTTTGCTGAGTGGATAAAGCCGGTTCTAAAACAAAGAATTAGCGAGTGTCTGTGAAATGCCCACCCTCGTCACAGCATAATGGTGTCCTGAAGGAATTACAAGACACAGCTCTGCCCTGAGTTTATCATCCTGTGTGAGCGAGTGATCAAATGAGCGTGTGAGGGTGTGTTGTAAATCGCTTTAGTCAGAGAGAAAGGAGAGCTCAGATCGGGAACGGGAGGGATAGACGAAGAGGTCAGGTTGCAAGAAAAAGATCAAGCATGACGTGTGCTTTGATGGATGTCAGATAGGATTTCTTTCTTTCTTTATTGAGATAGAGTTGATCGATAACATTTTGTTAGTTTTAGGTATACAACATAATGATGTGATATTTGTATACACTGCACAGTTGACTCTTACACAACATGAGGGTTAGGGACGCGGACCCCCAGTGCAGTTGAAAGTTTGTGCATAACTTTTCACTTCCCCCAAACTTAGCCACTAATAGCCTCCTGGTGACTGGAAGCCCAACCAATAGCCTAAACAGCTGATTAACACGTATTTTTGTAGGCTGTGTTATTACATACAGTACCCTCACAAAGAAGCCGGAAAGAAGAAAATGTTAAGAATATCACAGGGAAGAGAAAATACTTTTATCAATATTGACTGAGAAACACCGGCACAAACGTGGGCCCGTGCAGTTCAAACATTATTGTTCAAGCATCAGCTGTACTGTGAAGGGATCGCTACAGTTTGTCTAGTTGACACCCATCCTCACTTAGTTATACATTTTTATACATCCTGGGATGAGAACGTTTAAGATCTACTCTCAGTAATTTTATTTTTTTAATTCAGTGAGAGGAGGGGAGGCAGAGACTCCTGCGTGAGCCCCAACTGGGATCCACCCGGCAAGCCCACTAGGGGGCGATGCTCTGCCCATCTGGGGCCTTACTCTGTTGCTCAGCAACTGAACTATTTCAGCACCTGATTTGGAGGCCATGGAGCCATTCTAGCACTTGAGGTGGAGGCCATGGAGCCGTCTTCAGCACCCGGGCCAACTTTGCTCCAATGGAGCCTTGGCTGCGGGAGAGGAAGAGAGAGACAGAGAGGAAGGAGAGGGGGAAGGGTGGAGAAGCAGATGGACGCTTCTCCTGTGTGCCCTGGCTGGGAATCAAACCTGGGACTTCCACATACCAGGCTGACGCTCTACCACTGAGCCCACTGGCCAGCGCCAGCAACTTTCAAATATCCAATCCAGTATTGTTGACTCCAGACGCCACGCTGCACAGCTGGCATGGATCAGATCTGGTGTACCAGAGGGACAGCAGCTCCCAGCAGAACTAAACGAAGACCTCACACGACCGCAGGGACAGTGACACACAGGTTGGGACACACGCACGTCTTCCGGCACTCTCCGTCTGCGTGCCGTGGCCCGTGGCCGCCTTTACAACCGGGCACTTCTCGGCGGTCATCCTGCTGCTGCTCTGGCAGGATGTGGCATTCTTCACTCCCCCTCCCGTTCACTTTCATCTTTTCTCTCCCTCGCCGTGTTTGATGTTGTAGTAATAGACAGGTACAGCCGGTTAATATTCCTGACCAGCCAAATGACCGCCCCACAACACAGACTTCCTAAGATTATGCTGACGGCGGAGTTAACGATGAAGAAGCGTTGCGTAGGCTGGTTAAGACAAGCTGAGTCGCCGTCTGCATCAGGCCCAAGTAAACTATTCCCTGGTTTAATTAGCTTCCCGGGCCAGAACCAGCCCCAGGGAAAGGGGAATGGCCGTAATGACTAGCTGTGTTTTGAAGAAGACGCCTTGAGCATTCAGACTAAATAGAGTCCCCCCCCCCTTTTTAATCTGTGACCTATTAAATGCTTGAAAAGAGATCAAAGGGAGATGCAAAGAGAGACAAAAATAAGAAAGGCCTTTCATCCTAAGCGCATTCATAAATGTCAGTACAAACTCGTGATGTATTTTCCTTACAACAGACAAGTGGACCGACGGCACTGATTTCCTAGCTTTGAGGAGGCCTAGAAGCGGGGACCTTCCCTGTCGCAATGAGCGCCAGGGCCACGGTCTCTAAAGACAGGTTTCCACTACGAGGAACCAAGGTTTCTTCTACAAAATAAGTCGGGAGTAGCAAGGTGTCTATTGACGGATGTGGAATTTGAGGCAAACACATTACAATAAAAAGGGGAATTTTATTTTTAATTATAAAAGGGAAATTTTATAAAAGAAGAAGCCCTGAAATTGGAGCATCAAACAACCCAAAAGCAGACTACTCGGCCACGCGGGACCCGTGGCCCGGGTGCGCCATGGGGAGGCGCGGTGTGCTTCCTGTCCTCCCAGATCGGGAGTTGGTGGGCGTGTCCAGTCATCTCTCCGTGATGTTGACGCAGATCGCGGCTTCAAGGGGCGCCGTGTCCATCCGTCCATTACAAATTTTTTTTTTTTGTATTTTTCTGAAGCTGGAAACGGGGAGAGACAGTCAGACAGACTCCCGCATGCGCCCGACTGGGATCCACCCGGCACGCCCACCAGGGGCGATGCTCTGCCCACCAGAGGGTGATGCTCTGCCCCTCTGGGGCGTCGCTCTGCCGCGACCAGAGCCACTCTAGCGCCTGGGGCAGAGGCCAAGGAGCCATCCCCAGCGCCCGGGCCTTTGCTCCAATGGAGCCTTTGCTGCGGGAGGGGAAGAGAGAGAGAGGAAGGAGAGGGGGTGGAGAAGCAAATGGGCGCTTCTCCTATGTGCCCTGGCCGGGAATCGAACCCGGGTCCCCCGCACGCCAGGCCGATGCTCTACCGCTGAGCCAACTGGCCAGGGCCCATTACAAATTTTTCTCTGAGCTTTTTATCCACTAGTTTAGCTTTCGTTGATGGTCAAGGCCCAGGTTCATTATCTGAGGGAGGAGAGGTTGCTAAATGGTACAATACTGTCATCCCTTCTTCTGTGTTTCAGCCGGAATTCCCTAAAGGACGACGTTTCCTCGTCAATTATGGGAAGAACTGGAGGCGCGCGTCCTGCAGGAAGGAAAGACAACTCCCAGCCCTTCAGAATAGTGAGCTGGTGTCCTTGCAGTTCCTGCAGCTGGCCGACGAGGGTTTCTTTCCAGGGGCTGTCATTACGCACTCATGGATTTGAACACATTTGATTGTGTTTCAGCCCGGCCTACTTATTATTCTCTCTGAGGCTCAGAAATCACTTAATATATATTGCCAGTGGGGGCCCCTCGAGTCGGTTTCCGAGTCCTTTGGGACACAGCCCCACCGTGTGGACAGCCCCCTTGCTCTCTGCTGTGACAGTGTCTTCCAGGCTCGTTTTGAACATCTCAAGACGGGAAGCAGCCAGGTCCCCAGGAGCCCAGCTCCTTTCAGGGAAATCTGCAGTTAGAGACCACAGTCCTGGTGTTTGCTGGCACGGAGCTGGTTATCACTCAGCTGGTTATCGCGAGGAGGACCTTTCAGAGGTGAACGTGGAGTAAGAAGGCTTTCTGTCTGGCAGCTTTGTTCCTTGGTTTCTTTCATTTTGCAGAAAATCTATCCTGTCTTCCTACGAACACCTGCAATTCAAATGTAGCAAGACAAGACTTCTATTTCATTTTTCAGGTCTTTCTTGATGTCTTTCATTTTTACTTCCTCATCATCTTTCTCTTATGATTAAAACGTCCTTGGTCACGTTGCTGCCTTTTCTTTGTTTTGTTTTGTTCTTTTTGTATTTTTCTGAAGTTGGAAACGGGGAGAGACAGTCAGACAGACTCCCGCATGCGCCTGACCGGGATCCACCCGGCACGCCCACCAGGGGCGACGCTCTGCCCACTACAGTGAGATGCTCTGCCCCTCCGGGGCGTCGCTCTGCCGCGACCAGAGCCACTCTAGCGCCTGGGGCAGAGGCCAAGGAGCCATCCCCAACGCCCGGGCCATCTTTGCTCCAATGGAGCCTTGGCTGCAGGAGGGGAAGAGAGAGACAGAGAGGAAGGAGGGGGGAGGGGTGGAGAAGCAAATGGGCGCTTCTCCTATGTGCCCTGGCCGGGAATCGAACCCGGGTCCCCCGCACGCCAGGCCGACGTTCTACCGCTGAGCCAACCGGCCAGGGCCGCTGCCTTTTCTTGTTTGCCCTGTTTATTTTATTTATTTAAGTCAGGTGTCTCTGCAGGTCGGGTGTTTTTTTTTTTTGGTGTTTGGTTTTTTTTTGTTTGTTTTTTTGTCTCAGGATGTCCTGACAGCTCTTTCACTTTGCTTTCCATGATTAGGAGTTGTCCTTTTGAGATTTAAATTGGTTTGTAATTATGTAAAATGTTTCCACAGTTCAGAGGTTAATCTGCAAAACAGTTGCCCTCCGGGAATTCTGGCTTCCATCCCTATCCCTTCTGTCTGTCTGTCGGTCTGTCCTCTCCGTTGATAACCACTGTCCCAGTTACTAAGGCCGTGGGACAGACTGCCCAAACCCAGTGGCGTGGACCACCATGCATTATCCTCGCTGATTCTGTGGATCATCAGCGCAGAGCACAACAGGACAACTGGACTCTGCTTTGTGACGTGGGGGCCTCGGCTGGACGGGTCCAAGGCGGGTGTGGGGTTCCCTCAGAGGGGCTGTGAACTCGACTGCCTTTCCGGGGACTCGTCTACCTGCCTCTCTGCGTGAGGAGTCTGAGCCCCCTCTGAGCCTGCTGGGCGTCCTCACACTGGGCGTCCTGAGAGGAGACGCAGGAAACCGGAGGACGCCAAGTATCCTCAGCAGACACGCAGCGTCCCTTTGCTGCGTCCCACCCGGCAGGGGCCAGCCAGCCCACCCAGAGTCCCGGGAGGAGGGCTCCCTATCTTGCTGGAATGTGCCAGGCTCTGGGACGGTCCCCGGGCAGGGAAGAACGCGGCGCGGTGCCTCTTGGGAAGACACAAAGTGCCACACCGTTTTAACAAGGCTTGGGGTTGTCATTCCATGTTAGCAGCTTGAGGACAGGCTAAGAGAGGACCCAGCTCGATGGCAGCATTCCGTGAAGCCCTGGCCCCGAGTGCGCAGTGGTCCAGGAAGAGACGGGGCCCGTGAAAGAGGAACTGAGACCCGAGGACCCGGAACTGAGAAGGAGAACTGAGCTGCCCCCCCAGCAGGAAGCCCTCGTTTCTCCACTGACTTTGGGGGGGAGGGGAAGAGAAAGCTTATTTCTGTTTGATAGAGTTGAGATTTTTTTCTCACTTGAATTGTACATGCTTCTATGGAAGGAAGAGTTAGTCATTATGGTTGGACTTATATTAAAGCAAGCACAAGATGATGTTTATAGTCTCCCCCTCCCCATATCAGGAACATTAGGGGCTCCCTCCGCCTGGTTTACTCAGAGGGTCTCTCTGGGAGGAGGGGGGTGGCTGGAATGAATGGGCTCCAAGCCCCTCTCCTCGGTGCTTGTGGTCAGACCTGGACACCCCATCTGCACCTGTTTAAGCTAAACTGTAGGCACTGAGGACAGCTCTTCTGCCGTCGCTGTCTTCGCTATGGTTGGGCATTAGTTCTTTGTATCTGTATCAGCTGCTGAGAGCTATCAGTCAAGACTAACTATTCATGGACTGTCCACTCCACTAACTGTTAATGTGACAGGTAACGATTATGCATAATGTAGAGCACCTCTCCAAGGAAAACCAGCTCGGGTATGAAATAAAGCCTCAGAAGTCTACTTATTGTTTTTAAGATGAATAATTTTCAAAAACTGTCCAAGTGAAAAGCCCTTTTTAAATGTCATGTAGGAGTGCATATTAGCATGTGTGGGGTGTGTGCCCATGTGTGTGTGTGTAAAAGTGTGCTCAGGTCTGCATATGTATGGGGGTGAGCACATGTGCATGTGTGTGAGCGGTGTGCTCACGTGTGCATGTGGGGTGGTGAGCTCACGTGTGCATGTATGTGTAGAGTGTACTCACGTGTGTATGTATGTGTAGGGTGTACTCACGTGTGTATGTATGTGTAGGGTGTACTCACGTGTGTATGTATGTGTAGGGTGTACTCACGTGTGCATGTATGTGACGGGTCTGCTCACATGTGCATGTGTGTGAAAGTGAGCTCATTTCATTCTTTTCCTTTTTCAAAGCCTTTTATGATAGCAGTCAGAAATAGTATAAATAATAGACTTTTAAGGTAAAAATTTGGAGATGATTCCTTGGCCTTTGAGGTCCAAAATTTGTCATCAAAGAGGAAAGGTAATAAATTCCTTTATCTCCCATTTCAGAACATCATGCTGTTGGATTTGATTTAGTCTCACTTTCTATTTCAAAAAAGTTTCTTCCCTATGGTTCCAACAATGCAAGGGACATCTTTAAGAAGAATCACATTGTAAAAAACATTTGTGAGGTCTTTTTTCCGTCCCTTTCCTGTCCCTGTTTTGTCATAGCCATAGCTGAGAATAAAACAGTTTCATGAGGCCCTAGCCAGTTGCTCAGTGGATAGAGCATCGGCCTGGCATATGGACATCCTGGGTCTGATTGCTGGTCAGGGCTCGCAGGAGAGGCAACTGTCTGCTTCTTTACTTCTCCACCTTCCCCTTCTCTCCTCCTGCAGCCAGTGGCTCTACTGATTCAGGTGTGGCACTGAGGATAGCTCCAGCCTCAGACACTAAAATTAGCTTGGATGATTCGAGCATTGGCCCAAGATGGGGTTTGCCGGGTGGATCCCACTCAGGGCGCATGCGGTAGTCTGTCTCACTATCTCCCCTCCTCTCACACAAACAAACAAACAAACACCAGTTTCATGAAATTTGTACCATGGCAGCCAGGCCGATGTGGCAAGGCCATAAATCTTGGTACTGTATATCAGAAGAGAAAAGTCAGAGGGGAAGCACCCAGAATGTATCCCAACTTTCTCGGTAAAAAATAACTTAGAACGCAAAGGAGTGTTTAAGGGAAGATTCCCAAAAGTGTGACAAAGCTATTCGGGGCCTGAATCCTAAATGGATGCAAGACACTGAGGACAATGACATTCCTGCCACGTCTTTAACACACAGGTCTAGAACCAAACCCCCAATGCCAGGCTCAGGCCGGAGGAAGAGTCTCCAGACTCCCCACCAGAAAAGAGTCTCCAGACTCCCCACCAGAAAAGAGTCTCCAGACTCCCCACCAGAAAGCTCTAGCTTTCCTTCTCTCCGAGCTGAGGTCCAGAGGTTCTGTAATCAGACGTAAAGCAGCACTGAGCTCCCCATATGCACCAGGCACAAGGGGCCACGCTGAGCCCCAGCTGACAGTTTCTCTTTTAATATCACCACATACCATTAGAGAGTCTCACATTCCTGCTCTACCAGTGAGGACACCAAGGCTTAAAGAAGCCAGTTAGCTCCCAGGTAACAGGCAGGAGCATCTGAACTCACAGCCTGATCATCTATCCGTGAACACAAGCCCCTCCCTCACCACTGTGCAACCTGGGTTCACCAATGAGGCGACCTGACCCAGAACCCTGTCGCCCTGAACCTGCTCTGGCCAGGACAGGGCTGCGTGTTTAGAGACCCCCTAGGAGAGCCCCAAACCCAATTAGCAAGCCTCCTGCTGGACTCTTGCTATCCATGACCCCGCAGGGACCCAGGAATCTGCTTCCTCGAGAACAAGATAGATATTGAAGAATGAAATGTTTCACAACTTCTGACACTTGGCACACTCAGCTGTCCCTCGGCTCAGTGTTGGTGTTTATTAGTTTGCCTCTGACATATCCCCGTGGGCAGATGCCGCCCGCCCACGCCCAGCGTGGCAGTCCGTGCTTTCCCCATGGCTCTGTCCCAGGGCACCCCCCTCCGCCCCAGCACATCCGTGCAGTCTGCATCTATCCTACCTTTCATTTTGCACTGGAGTTTTTCAAGGTCTTGTTTCTGCCTCCTCATTCATAGTAGACCATTAATCGTCCCAGTAACTTGCTGACATTCCCCACATGTACCCAACATGCTGCAATGTCCCTACTTGCAGGAGGAGAGTATTTTCAACTCCATGGATGCCCGGCAGGACTTGTTTCGGCCAAAACAATTCAAGTGGAAGACCAGACATCAGGTGCCAAGTGTTCACTGTTGGGCCATTAGTGTGACGTTTGTCATTTCTATTCTTTCAGCCCAAAGTGAAGGGGACTTCTGCGGTGAGAGCCAATAACATTACCCTCGGGTTCCTCCTGCCTCTGCATGTCGGAGTTCTCTTCCCTTGTTCCTGTGACAGCGGGTCAGCCTCCAGAGCCATGGCCTCTGCCGCGGCTGCCCCATTCTCTCCCCTGCCCGCCCTCTTCCCTCTCTTCTGTCTTGCAGGAGCGTTTATTCGACACTCCCTCTGCGTGAGACTCTGTTTAGGATCTTGCTAGGTGGACAGCATTGAAGATGAGGACCACTCCAGCCCACACCCAGGTGTGGGGGGTATGAAAGCATACAACTTGGAGGTGGTCCCTCTCCAGGAACTGAAATGCAAAATCGTGAAGGCAAAATGAGTTACAGACCCCTGGAGAGTCCCCTGGAGGGTGGGGCCAGAGCTGCAGCTTCAGGGTCAGTGCCCCTCCTGGAGGAGCCGGTGAAACATCGGAAGCATGAAACTCTCAGTGATGAAGAAATGTGTCAACAAAAGTTTGCTGCCACCACCCTAATGTCAACAAACGTCACCAATCTGGAGTGCGGAAAAAGTAGAGACTTTTAGTCAGGCGACCGGTTTGCAAACCAAGAAAACACAACCTCCCCTGCAACCAAAACTGCAGATTCCTGGAGACAAAGGGGAGCAGCTGCTGCTTATCAAGTTTCCTCTTTGGTTCCTGATTGGTCTGTTTGTATGCAAATAAGGAATCCAAATTGGCACCGTCTGATTGGTCAAAACAGCACTATCCTGATTGGTTGGCTTCATGCATTCTGATAAGTCGTTATGGATCCACTCTGATTGGTTAGAATAGATGCAACCGAGGACTCTAGCTGCACAGTTCCTATTGGACAGGGCAGGTCCTAATCCATTGGTGGAAATACAGTATCAGGAACTCCTCTAGGATGATTAGCTCAGCCAGTGGGAGTGCAGGGCGGGAGGCTGAAGGTTCAGGCCGCAGATTTTATCAGAAATGCACGCGTGAGAGGCCTCTCTAGGCAAACGCTGGTGGCCTCCAGCTACAAATTTGTGCCCAGTTACCCACGAAGGGTCCTTCTTGACAGATACATTCCTTCTTGAGGTCCACAGAGTTTTGCTGAAAATAAATGAGGTGATGTATTAAAAAGTACGTGGTAGCTCCTGTGGATGAAAATGTGGACCAGTTCTGTGGCCGACCAGAACATAAATTCCTAATCTCAGGTGATGCCCCAGGCCTTGAGGTTCTTTAGTGAAAGGTTTAAGCAAACCCTGTGGACAGTTCTTACGCATCTAGGTCAGGGGTCGGGAATCTTTTTGGCTGAGAGAGCCATGAATGCCACATATTTTAAAATGTAATTCCGTGAGAGCCATACAACAACCCGTGTACGTTACACATTATCCAATAAAAATTTGATGTTGTCCCAGAGGACAGCTGTGATTGGCTCCAGCCACCCACAACCATGAACATGAGCGGTAGGAAATGAATGGATTGTAATTTATGAGAATGTTTTATATTTTTAACATTATTATTATTATTATTTTTATTAAAGATTTGTCTGCGAGCCAGATGCAGCCATCAAAAGAGCCACATCTGGCTCACGAGCCATAGGTTCCTGACCCCTGCTCTAGGTTAACACACCTTTGAAATGGCAGAAGGATCCCCTTTTCCAGACCCCCAAAAGGCAAAACCACCCTCAAGGGAGCACATATATTTCGCTGTCCTGGAATCCCATCTCCACCTTGCTTTCTCCCACCATCATCTAATCTTTCTATGGTCCCTCCTTAATTTCAAAGGTGTAAAAGAAACTGTCCTTCTGCAGAGCATTTGAGATCTTGCTTCCTGGCAATGTCAGTTTGGCTCAAATAAACTCTTAAAATATTTTCTACGGGTTTGGAACTTTTTTTTTACATTGACACGACTGTAGGTTGGTTGGTTAAAATGCTGAATTTTACCTGAACCATATGATCCTGGACCTACTGTCTGTGTGGCTGGCCACAGCTCACTGTAAGGAACTCCTTCCCCAGCAACTTAGGTAAGACTCTTGGATACCTGCTGTTTACCTAGGACAAGGCAAGACAGCAGCCCTCCAAATTTCCATTCTTCACCCCAGAAATGATGAGCTGAATTGCCTGTGTTCATGGATCATCTGAACACAGTGCTTGTTAAACAAAGCAGTGAAGGTTCTTTCCTTCCCCCAGGGCCTGAGATCCCCCCCCCCTCCCCCCGCCCCCAGAGCCAGCAGACAGCCCCTGAGAAGTCTGTAGATCTTAAGGTCAGGGGTTAGCCTATTGCAACTATCCCTTTTCCCTGTAGTGATGATCCTCTCCAATCAAGTCTCTCCTGACCAAGTCGGGGATCTGTGTTTTATTTGGCAATAGTCAGGAAGGCCTCCTGGAGGAGGAGGCATTTAAACATATAGACTGTAGTTGGAGAGAGAACTAGAATGATGGGATTTTGGGAGGTTTGCTTTTTAAAAAAAAAAAAGGATATACTTTTGATTTTACAGAGATAGAGGAAGGGAGGGAGGGAGGGAGAGAGAGACACTTTCACTGGTTCCTCTTAGTTGGGAATTCATGGGTCCCCTCCCGCAGATGCGGATGACCCCCGCAACCTTGGTGCTTCAGGATGGCGCTCCTACCCACTGAGTCAACCGGCCAGGGCCAAGACATGGATATATATTTTTTAGCATAAAGGAAAAGAGAGAAAAGGGAACAGAATTGTGGAGCGTGCCTAAGTTATTCAGAGGAAGGAGCTGAAGGAACCAGAAAGGGACAAGAAGTGGCTGGAAAACCGGGGAGGTGAGAACACAAAAGGAGATCGCGAGGGAGGGAGTGGTGAGTCCAGTCCGTGCAAGGTTTGCCCCCCCGCCGTGTGGGACAGGGGCCTCAGCCCGGCCATAAGGGACGGGCTCGTCCGCCGCCGAGGCGCAGGGAGCAGGCAGGGACACCGAGGACGTCAGGGACGGTGGCTCTGAAACAGACCTCGCGCTGTCGGGGACGGGAGCGGGTCGGGGCCAGGTTGGAAGGACAGGCTCTTCCGAGCCGAAAGGGACTGACCCGGCGGGGGCGAGTCCTCCGGCTGGGGCGTGTCCAAGGTGGGGCGTCGGGGGCGGGTCTGCCCGCCGGCGCTCCGCGTCCGGCGTCGGGGCGGGTCCGGGCCGGGGGCGGAAACACTCGTGCTCGGTGGCCGCAGCTGCGGGGACAGCGGGGTGCGCCGGGGGTCGCGGTGCAGGCAGAGACGCGGGCGCGTCTGGCGGGCTCCGGTGAGGCGTTGGGCTCGGGTCCGGGGAGGAGGTTCGCGGGGCCTGGGGGGCGGGAGCCCCCTCGTGGGCGGGACTGGCGGCGCTCCCGTAGCAGGCCGTTGCAAAGACGGGCTGAAGACAGTGTGTCCATTTTCAGGGAAGCGCGGGCCCCGGCCTGGACAGTGTGTCCGTGTGTCCCGCGCGCTTTGGGAGCCGAGTCTTGTTGCCGCTGCCGTGTCGCTCCCACGGGGACCGGCGCCATGAAGCCTGCAGCCCCTCGCCGCGTTCTCCTGCGCGCCCTGTGCCTGGCCTGCTGCTACCTGTGCTGCGCGCACGGGCTCTGGAAGAGGTGCGCACCTGGGCGCGCGGTGCCGGTCCCACCCGCGGTCCGTGGGGCCCCGGGTTTCCTGCGCGGGCGGCGGGAACTGCAGGGGGTCCTAGCGTCGGAGAGGGGGGTCGTGCCGGGTAGACGCGGTGGGTGCGCGCTCTGCAATCTCACCAGAGATTGTTTGGATTCCAGTACAGGCTGGCTGACCTGGTGCTGGTTCCTCCTTTTAAGGCCACAGACCTCCTCTCTTTCCCTCCCCCTCTCATTCTTTCTGTCCCAGCGGACAACTGGCCTGGGGGCAGATCGGCTACATTGTAGAGCACTCGCACGTGATGTACAGGAAACCAGAATTCTAGCACCGGATTTGAATTTTTCCTTTCTCTCTTTTATTTGAGTCGTGATCGCAGGGGTAAAGGAGTATATCAAAGGAGTATATCAAACTTACACAGTAGGTGTGGGTGTTAACTTTTTCACGGAAGTTTTAATGCAGCCGTTGCTGTTGCTGTTTTATCATAGACTTTAAAAGGTAACCTTATATTTTAGTTTTCCCAGAAAGCATATTTTTTGAAGAGCTACAGTCATGAGTTAAATTGTGCCATCTGGTTCAGACGGTCACTGGTTGAGTGTGACCTGCGTATTCCGACCCAGATGTGTGACCTTGGAGCTCTGTGTCCGGCAGCTTGCTCACCTGTAAAGGAGAAATAAAAAAAATAGCCCCTGCCCCCTAGGGTGGATGCAAGAAGTCAGTTACTGAACGGGCTGTGCTTCAAACCCTGTCTGGCCACGACTCATCGGTCGAAGTTATTTACAGGTTGGAGCATGTGTGCTTTAAAGTCATGCACCTGCTTTAACGGGACAGCTGCCTGACCGAGGCATGTTTTGTGGGACATGAAGTTGGCCCAGACCCCCTAGGGCTGCACAGGTCAGCGGGTGTTTTCCCAAGTCCAGGTCAGGCTGAGAACTCAGCGTCTGGCCTCTCCCTAGCTCAGGGGCTCCTGCAGCTTCTCCGTTACTCTGGGAAGAGGCTTCCCTAGCGCCTGGATTGCAGGTGGACGTTGTGTTACCGATGTTCTAAGTCTTGATTGTTTTATTGTCAACGGCAAACTGATGGTCTGGTGGTCTAATTCTCACGCTGAGGTTTCTCTGTCTCCCCCACCCCCCTCCCCAAGTTATAAGAGAAAGTTTATTTAGAAAGACACAGAGGTGGTAGACGTGAGCCAGCCGGGCTGCGGGCTGTGTGGGCTCAGGAAACAAGTTACAGAAGCAGAAGAATGGAGCTTAGGAGAGAGGTGGGCAAAGGTCACACACCTGGGAGGAACGACAGGGGGAAGAGAAAGGTGCAGGCATGCTCTGGAGAGGGAGAGCGCTTTTTCCTTCTATACTGACCGCCTGCCTTGTTATTTTAGACTAAAACCGAGGTTTTGC
Organism: Saccopteryx leptura; assembly: GCF_036850995.1. Taxonomy (NCBI): domain Eukaryota; kingdom Metazoa; phylum Chordata; class Mammalia; order Chiroptera; family Emballonuridae; genus Saccopteryx; species Saccopteryx leptura. The sequence goes on along the minus strand of NC_089505.1, from coordinate 5,119,052 downwards.
AACATCCTGAGTTCTGTGCTTACACGGCAGTCCTTGCCTGCTGACGGGAGTGAATGTGTGAGGACTGAATTCTGCTTCACTTGTGGCCCCTCAGCGAGCAGAGGTCCGCTGTGGCTGTCCTCCATCCATAGCCTGAGTTCTCTCCCAGGCAGCCGGGGCTGCTCCTCTGTCTGTCTGTTTGTCTGTCTGCCCGAGCATCACAAACGGGGCTGGAGCCTTCTGCTGGGAGTCCCCCATCTTGGTGTCAGTGTGGTGTGCCGCATTCTAGACGGCGCCCCCGGGGGTCGGACGGGCACCCTCTGATCCAACCTACCCGTCTGTCTGCGGAGAACAAGGGAAGCCCCTCTCTGAGTGGGGCGGGGACAAATGCCCTTCAGGCCACTTGGGGTCCTTTTGGTGCCAAGTGAACAATTGAGTTTTCAGGGCCTGTGGGTTTCACCGAGGTCGACAGGGCGGTGGGTCCGTTTCTAAGCCAGGAGCATCCTTAGGGCAGAGGTGCTTGGTGGCTGCTGCCTCATCCACCCCGGTCTCAGCTGTCCTGCAGGGGGCCTTCCCGGCTTCCTGACCTCGATGTCAACCCCCTGCCCACCGCGGCCATGCCCCTGAGCTCCCTCAGTCATGTTCTTCACCCCGTTTTCACGTCCTGATGCCCCGGATGTGCTTTTCTTCCTGGGCCATTGTCTTCCCTCCGGCGTGTGCGCTTCAGGAAGGTGGGGACTGGTCTCTCGCTCAGGGCAGTGACCTCGTCTCACCATAGTGCCCTGGGACTGGTCTCTCACTCAGGGCAGTGACCTTGTCTCACCATAGTGCCCTGGGACTGGTTCCTGGCTCAGGGCAGTGACCTCGTCTCACCATAGTGCCCTGGGACTGGTCCCTCGCTCAGCGCATCCCACAGCAGTGCCTGGCCTGTCGCAGACTCTCAGTGTTTCTTGAATGAATGAGATCATGGGTAGATGGATGGATAGATGGATTGATGGACGGACGGACGGATGGATTTTCCTGTCACTTTAAAGAAGTTCTCGGAAATGGAGTTCCTTGTCTTTTAACAGTGGCAACCACGAATGGAAAAAGCTGATTATGGTTCACCACTGGCCCGCAACAGTGTGCAAGGTGAGTGCTTCCGCCTCGGTGGCCCCTGTGATCCAGGGAGACCCCGCGAGAGGGGGGTAGGTGACGTCCCTCCCTAATTGCCTCCACTGTGGGTGCAGGGGTGTCTGCCCCATGGCTGTGCCTTCCCTGCAGGACCCTTCCTCCAGGAGGGCTGTGCGGTAACTTCCAGGGGCCGTGACACAGCGCCACTCACTAGGTGGCTCAGAACGTCAGAAGTTCATTCTCTCGGGTCCGGAGGTTGGAAGTCTGAAGCTGGGGGTGTCGGCAGGGTGGGTCCCTTCTAGAAGCTTCGGGTGTTGCCGGCAATCCTGGGCGTTGTGTGGGTTGTAGACACATCGCTCCAGTGTCTGCTGTGGGTTCCCCTGGTGGTCTCTGTTCTGTGTCTCTCTCTTTCTCATCAGGGCCCCAGAGTTGGATTTAGGGCCCATCCCAATCCAGGCTGACCTCACCTTCACTTGGTGACATCTGCAAAGACCCTACACAGACACAGGGGGGTTAGGACTTCGGCACCGTGGCCGGGGCAGGATTCAGCTCCCACAGGCGCTGGCTTGCCTCCTCCCTTCCTGATGGCCACACAGCATTGCCGGGTCCTCAGCGCAAACGCTGCCCCTTGTCCCCTGAGGGTTGGTCTTTCTGTCTGTCGCTGTGTCTCGTCCTGTGCCCAGTGTCCTTTCAGAGTGTCACCGCGGAGGGAGCCCTGCCTCGGTGGCGGGGGGCGGGAGCTCTCTCTGAAACGGAGGGGTCCTGTCCCAGCCTGCTCCCCGCGGGCCCTGTCCCCACACACCGTTCTGTGGGTGGTGCGTAAAGCCGGGTGTTAACTACCCAGATTGCTGAGCCGTCCCTAATTGTATCGATGGTGTTCCTGAAATTTTCACTCAAGACTCTCGAAGTCAGAAGAGGCCTTGTCCTCTCATGGCTGAGGGCTGGAAGCAGGCGGTAATTGTGGGGTGGGGGTCCTCTCCGGGGTGCTGGGCCCTGGGCTTTGCTTTCCTCAGCCCTTAGAACACGGCCTTCCTTTCACTTCCCCACTGAGTGATGTTTCTGTTGATAAATGAAAACGAAACATCGCCTGGTAGTCTCGCTAAGTTGCGCTCTTGATCCGGAAACGTCTCTGACAGTGTAGACTCGACCTAGGCGGCAGCGCCTGTCCGGTGTCCTGCACACTGTGCAGCCATTGTCCTTTCTGCCCCGGGGCGGCCTCTCTGCTCTGGGGCAAGGCCGGGTGGGGGAGGGGGCAGCTGCCTGTCACCTGTGTCCCCGTTCTGTCTTCTGCAGCCTGGTCCTGGCTCCTGGGCCATTTGGGTTTGTGGCAGGAAGGACCTGTGTGGGGAGCTGTGTCCTGGGTAACGCTGGAGGTTGTCCCGCAGGGCAGGGGGCTGTCCTCTGGGGGGGGGGCATTCACCTGACAGTGTGGGGGTGCTCAGGTGTGCTGGTGTCAACCTGCTGGGGTTGCCGTCTTGCCTGGAGGCTTTAGAAACGAGAGAGTCTAACAAGTTATTCGCTAGTGAGCTGTCATTATTAAGAAGTGGATTTCAATGCGGGGTGGCCACGGCAGAGGCTCTGTTGTTCCCGTCAAGGTCAAGGTGTCATCCAGGAGTGATTTGGACCTTGCCTGCGCTGGGGCAGGTCTGTGCCCTCAGTGCTCAGCAGGGTCCCTGGGGCACCTGCCAGAAGGCTAGCTGACAATGACAGGAGCTGCCCTGTGGCCTCAGTCACTGATGCACTCTCCGAGACCCTGAAGGTAGAGCCTGCAGAAGGCCTCCACTGGGCACTGGGTCCTGGCTTGCTCTTCAGAACCCTGACCCGCAGCTTTGGGCTGTGGTTCCCGGGGGGTCGGTAGAGGTGAAGTCTGCGAGCTGCTGGGCTGATGCTGCCCGTTTCTCTCCGTTCCTCTGCCCGGTCATTGTGTGTGGCCTCCCCCTCTCAGACATTTCCTCACCTCACCAGACCTTCCTTAATGTCCAAGCCAACTGTGGAAGAAGCCACATCCCACAAACCGTGATTCGGAGTGGAGAGGGGTTGGACGCGTGAGCAGGCCGCCTGCCTTGGCCCTCACCAGACTCCTACGTCTGCTTTCTGTTTGGGTACCTGGTTCGATAGGGAAACGGCCTTCCTGACGGCTGCTTATTCTGGAAAAACTCCATTTCAGCTAAACAGTTTGGTGGTCCCTATGAAGGGTTATACTGAGACTGGCATCCCTGTGATTGTATCTCTCTTATGACGGACGCCTGTTCCCACCTGGGCATGTGTATGGCTCCAGATGTTCAACAGTTCCTGTTTCGCTGATGTGTTTGGAGCTGGCGCCTGAACAAACGAGAGGCCGGTGGGGTATTTTCATTATCATCAGCCTTTTGTTCTAAAACATTTACTCAGAAATCACTTGTAGGCAAATAGGAGCGTTTCCATCAGATTGACTTAATTTGCGAGCACATTAAAAAAGAGAGAGAGAGCAAAAAAATAGGTTATTAGTTCTGTCATTTAAATTGAGGATCAGTCCAGTCACTGCAAAGACACCACCCAGTGTCCTTTTCTCAGGAACGCGTTGCTGGATGAATTTGTTGCAGTCGAACAGGGAAAGTGTTTTGCGTTAGCCCCGGACCATGTGTCATGGCCGTGCGTCAGAAAGAGCAAGGAAGGTGGCTACGTGTGTTTCAGTAAGCAATGATCCGATTGTGTGTTCTGTGTCCTTTCTTTCCCCAGGAAGTGGAAAAGGACTGCAGAGACCCTCCGGACTACTGGACAATACACGGTTTATGGCAAGCGCTCAGTGCAATGGAAACAGTGTCCCAGGGAGCCGGCTAACGGGAGACTAGCTTGAGCCTGGTCCTGACACTCACAGACTTGTCACTTTGTTGGAGCTTATTTTCATTGACCCAGCAGTGGACTGGATAGATCAGATCCTCTTTTAGAAAACATCTTTCGTGTTTCTACCGTAATAACCCTAGTGCGGTTGCTGTTTTAAGTTCTGTTTTGATAGAATAGTAACAGTCTAGTTTCAATATGCATGGAAGGGCTCTGGGTATATTTGATGGCTAAATTTTAATTCTCTCATTTCTTCTCTGGGTGGGCAGTAAGTAAATGTGTACAGATGTATAATCTATTTCATACATGTTTCACAGACACCCAGGTTGGCTTCTCCGGTCTTGCCTGCGCTCAGTGTTTAGTTTGCTATCTGCGTATGCATTTGTGGTGCGGAATTCTGCACATTTACTTGCCCCATCAAGGGATCTAACTTGTCCTGCTGCTCAGATGAGGGGGGAGGAGTCCTTCTGGTTTTAGTGACCGCCTGTGTTCCTTGGGGACAGGGATTAGCAGAAAACAAATTAAGCTGGGACCTGGGGACCTGGCCTCTCTCGTCCACCTTCTCTTAGGCTTGTCAGGGACCCGGACACTTGACTGTGGGGGACCCTGGCTTTCTGGGGTTTTCTGAAGACTCTGTTCCGTCCCCTCTGAGCAGGGATGACAGTGCATGGTGATGCTTCTGTCTCCACGGAGGTGGGGGGGTGGACTAGTTTCAGGTCAGGGACAGTTACCTGTTGATGCTGGAAACACAATGAGTCTATAAGACCTCGTGGGCTTAGCTGCATCTGTAGACGGAGAACGGACACGTGAGGACAGAGTTACGTGCAGATAGACAGGGGACGTAGGTGGGTGTTACAAGAGATCATCCCAGCTGATCAGACGCCATCACCAGGCACTGAGCCCTTTATGTATGTTGTTTCCCTAATCTTCTCCTCCACGTGAAGGGATAAACTCTTGCTGTCCTCACGTGGCTGAGGAGCTGGGTTTGCAGAGGGCATGTCCCTGGGACTTGGGTTGGGGAGGGTGGGGACTAGGACACACAGCCCTGACTCGGAGCGCCCCCTGCTGGGTGTCCACCAGGCGTGCTCTGCTGTTTGCTTCGGGCTGGGATGTTTTCACACAACCTCTTTGTGTCTGTGACTGCTGTCCTGGTCCTGGGCACTCTGTTAGATGACCCACAGGGCCTGAGGCTACTTAGAGACCCCGTGTCCTCCGCAGACCTCAGTGGAAATGTTTTCATATGTCCCTTTGGAGCCCATCCCACCCAAGACTAATCTCTCTCTCTCTCTCTCTTTTTGATTTCCAGGGCTGACAAAGCTGAGCAGTGCAACCGATCGTGGCCCTTTAACTTGGAAGAGATTAAGGTATTAACTTTTAATTGTATGCTGCAGGGTTTTGCCCAGGATTGTATCTGCTCTTCCTCAGTGTGACCTTGGGGGCGTGCTTTACAGCAAGGGGTCCCGAGCGTGTTCACCAGGATCGAGCCTCTGGCATTCTGGTATACATGAGCGTCTGAAGTGACCCCACAGATGAGAGACACGCTGACCCTCTCCTCCTCTGCCCACACCCCTGGGAGCGAACTGGGGGAGGTGAAACAGGTGGGACAGCAGGGGCTCTCACCTGCCAGTCCAGCCCCCCATCCCCACTGCCCCCCGCCCGCGTGGTGGACGGTGAGCTCGTCAGGACAGCAGGGGCTCTCACCTGCCAGTCCAGCCCCCCATCCCCGCTGCCCTCTGCCCGCGTGGTGGACGGTGAGCTCGTCAGGACAGCAGGGGCTCTCACCTGCCAGTCCAGCCCCCCATCCCCACTGCCCTCTGCCCGCGTGGTGGACGGTGAGCTCGTCAGGACAGCAGGGGCTCTCACCTGCCAGTCCAGCCCCCCATCCCTGCTGCCCTCTGCCCGCGTGGTGGACGGTGAGCACATCAGGTCAGCAGGGGCTCTCACCTGCCAGTCCAGCCCCCCCATCCCCACTGCCCTCCGCCCGCGTGGTGGACGGTGAGCACATCAGGTCAGCAGGGGCTCTCACCTGCCAGTCCAGCCCCCCCACCCCCACTGCCCTCCACCCGCGTGGTGGATGGCGAGCTCGTCAGGACAGCAGGGGCTCTCACCTGCCAGTCCAGCCCCCCCACCTTCCCATCCCCACTGCCCTCCGCCCGCGTGGTGGACGGCGAGCACGTCAGGACAGCAGGGGCTCTCACCTGCCAGTCCAGCCCCCCTATCCCCCACCTTCCCATCCCCACTGCCCCCCGCCCGCGTGGTGGACGGTGAGCTCGTCAGGACAGCAGGGGCTCTCACCTGCCAGTCCAGCCCCCCATCCCCGCTGCCCTCTGCCCGCGTGGTGGACGGTGAGCTCGTCAGGACAGCAGGGGTTTACAGAATGTTCACGTGGTACCCTGGCTGTCCTTTCTGGCCCGGGTGGGGTAGGTCTCTAACCTGGGGTTGTGAGCAGGGAGGAAGTGTCCAGTCAGTCCAGTACAAAGTAACTCACAGGCCAGAGTGTATAAGAGAGGTCAGCCGAGTGCTACTTTGAGACACCGCTATTTCACGTGTGCGCCCATACACACAGGTGCCTACCTTTCCTCAGGGGGGGGTGTAACCAGTCATCTGTCGGGGTGACTGGTAACTGGACTAACAGGACAGGGTCTGCGAGGTCCCCGGGGCCTCCCTGCCAACACGGGGCAGAGTCAGGGTTTGCTAGTATTATGGGTCAGTTCCCAGGCATGTGCGGCCCCCAGAAAGTCAAGGTAACCAGTTCTAAACTCCTCATAGGCTCTAGTCCAAGAGGATTCTTTTCTCCTTTTTCCTTCCTGCGAGGACCCTCGGGCGCGTGGACAGCTGTAGAAATCAGTGGTACACCCCAAAGCCAGGTGAAGTCTCCGTCCTGAGACCTGTTCCTCTTCCCAGACTCACTTCAGGTCCCCTCTGCTCCCTTAGGGACGCTCCTGGCTGCTCCTGACCCCTAAGTGGAATTAGAGGTTAATCTATTCAGCGACAATGTATTGAGTGCCCACTGCCAGGTCCTGTGCTCGGGGCTAGAGACACAGTAAACACAGTCAGACGTGATCTCTGGCCCATGTCGCTTATAGTTGGGATGTGGGTGCTAATGAAGTCACCTCACCCACTCAGAGTTACAAACCGGGTGCCCGGAGAGAGAAGTGGCCAGAGCTTAGGCCCACGGACCTGAGCGAGGCTCCTCTGAGGAGGTGACTTTTGAGCTGGAATCCGGATTAACTAGGTGAAGGGTAAGAGAGGCTAAGGAGGCAGCATGTGCAAAGGCCCTGGGGTAGAGAGTACGGAACTTTTTTTTTTTTTTTTTTTTTTTTTACAGAGACAGAGAGTCAGAGAGAGGGATAGATAGGAACAGAGAGAGATGAAAAGCATCAATCATTAGTTTTTCGTTGCGACACCTTAGTTGTTCATTGATTGCTTTCTCATATGTGCCTTGACCACGGGCCTTCAGCAGACTGAGTAACCCCTTGCTCGAGCCAGCGACCTTGGGTCCAAGCTGGTGAACTTTGCTCAGACCAGATGAGTCCGCACTCAAGCTGGGGACCTCGGGGTCTCGAACCTGGGTCCTCTGCATCCCAGTTTGATGCTCTGTCCACTGCGCCACCGCCTGGTCAGGCGAGAGTAGGGAACTTTTGAGAGACCGGGAGGAAGCCAGTATGGCTCGGGTGAGCTGCGAGCCGGGGCCGTGTTCAGGGCCAGGTCACAAGGAGCCTGGTGTGCTGCTTCAGGATCGTTTCTCGGACCTGAGACCCGCGGGGCATCACTGGAAGCACTGCAACGGAAGAAGGAAGTAGCCTAGTGTGTCTCTCTGATGTCTCTCTGGCTGCATGTTGGTGGTGAGATTCAGACACTGGTGGTTCGCTTGTCTCATAGCAGAGTGTCTAATTCAGCAACCATCGCAAACAAAAGAGGCCTAGTTTGGACAATAGATTGTCTTATCACTCTGCATCTTCCTCCAAGGCCAGTGAGGGCTGAAGCCAGACTGTGGGGGTGGAAGCAGGTAGAGATGAAGACAGCACAGTGGACAGCTCCTGAGAGGCGTTGGGCCACAGGAGGAGGATGCCAGGGCTGTATGGGAGGGGGTGGGGCAGGAGCTCAACTGGTTTGGTCACTGATGGGTTGATGGGAAGGACTTAGGCCAGGAGGGGTGACAAGAGAAAGTGAGGTCGTCCTGTTTCTTAACATACCATTTCAAGTCTAACCTTTTGGTCTAGTGGGTGGGTAGCAATTAAAGAGGACACTTGAACACAGTTCCGTTTAGGGTCACTGTCCGTAGATGTGGGAGTGTGTCAACCGCCCAGCTCCAACTAGCTTCTCTCCAGCTTGTGTTTTGTGTGGTGGTTTGTTTGCTTTAATTAGTAGATGTTACTTTTGAGGGCAGTTGTAGAAACCTTGAAGAAACTTAAGTGGCTTGCATTCATGTGGCATGTTTACTACAATTGGTGGACCAGTGTTGATACATTGTTACTGAGTCAAGTCCACAGTTTACATTAGTATCCCTCTTTGTGTTGAACGTTCTGTGGGTTTGGACCATGTATAATGACCCGTATCCACCATTACAGTGCCAGACAGAGTAGTGTCACTGCCTTCAAGTCTGCTGAGGACTGTCTGGTCACCCCTCTACCTCCTCTCCTCCAAACCCTGGCAACATCCGATATTTATAGTCTCCATGGTAATATATGTATAAGTGTCCTCCATGTTTTTTCATAACTGGATGGCTCACTTCTCAGGGCTTAGTGTACACTCTTTTTTTGCACTCACCTATGAGAGCTTATGTTTTCAAAGGTGCTTATGGTTACTCAGCTTTTACTTTTATTATTAGTATTATTAATTTGCTTATTGATTTTAGAGAGAGAAGAAAGAGAGAGACAGAATCGATCTGTTTCTGTATGTGCCCTGACTAGAGATCGAACCCACAACCTTAGTGTATCGGAATGATGCTCTAACCAACCAAGCTATCCGGCCAGGACTCAGATTTCCTGTTTAGATACGTCTTAAACACTTCATACAAAATAAGCACAGAATTATGATAACTCTCGCCTGAGCATTACTAATGCACAGAGATCAGTTCTTTTCGTGCATTAGTTTATCTGCACTTATTTATTTATTTATTTTTATCCTACGTAGGATCTTTTGCAAGACATGAAGATATACTGGCCTGACGTGATCCACTCGGCCGCTAACCGCAGCTCTTTCTGGTAAGTCGACGTCCCGACGGCCATCACACCTGAGGCACAGGTGAGCGCCTCCCGAGGCCGTGCAGTGAAACTGCGGGAAACACGGGTGACAGGTGACAGCACCTGTCCTCGGAGGCTGACAGGTGTGAACAGCCTTCAATCCGGAACACCCTCATCTGTTGTGCCGTTCTGGGGGTCTCCCCCTCTTCCGTGGATCAAGCATGAGGGCAAGGCGAATGCACTTTACACGCTTGTTTTTAATCCTGTTCTTTTTACTCATTACTTCATTTTAAAAACCTTTTTCTCTGCTGAGGTTTAAATAACTTGCAGATCTGAGAAGCTGTCACTGCACATCAGATAGGAGGGAATTTCTGAGAGAAATTGCGCTGCTGTCTTGAAATAGATCAAGAAAAAAAAAGAAAACCAGGTTAAGAAGATGAGGATTTCTTTCAAATGGCTTCGGCAGGAGAGAAAGTGAAATTTTCACTTGAGTCTCCGTCCATTAAAATGCCTTTCAATGTAGCGAGAGCTTGAGCCCAGCAGAAAAACGCCACGTGTAATTCAAGACAGATTTTGAAAATCATGGCTTTGGAAGCAGATAAAATTAGCATTCTTTTCATTTATACTTCTACCAACTGAAGATAATTTTTTTTTATCTTTTCCTCTTCACTCTGGTATGTCAGTTTATAAGTTAGATGACAGCTGATCGGATTTTGTCCAAAGAAAGGTTAATTTAACCTGAAATATCTTAATGTAGAGTTTTCAGAAAAGAGTTAAGATGAGAGGAAAAGCTTTTAAAAGCAAACGTGGGCCCTGGCCGGTTGGCTCAGCGGTAGAGCGTCGGCCTGGCGTGCGGAAGTACCGGGTTCGATTCCCGGCCAGGGCACACAGGAGAGGTGCCCATCTGCTTCTCTACCCCTCCCCCTCTCCTTCCGCTCTGTCTCTCTCTTCCCCTCCCGCAGCCGAGGCTCCATTGGAGCAAAGATGGCCCGGGTGCTGGGGATGGCTCCTTGGCCTCTGCCCCAGGCGCTAGAGTGGCTCTGGTCGCGACAGAGCGACGTCCCGGAGGGGCAGAGCATCGCCCCCTGGTGGGCGTGCCGGGTGGATCCCGGTCGGGCGCATGCGGGAGTCTGTCTGACTGTCTCTCCCCGTTTCCAGCTTCAGAAAAATACAAAAAAAAAAAAAGCAAACGTGGAATGAAAATGATGTCGGTGGTCCCGGGCACTGGTGCTCAGTGTGAGATTTTATTTGGGGGACGTGGCAGGAACGTGTTTTAGGACGCGTGGGTCCTGGGAAAGGTGGAGGGGTCCTATCTTCAATACAAATAGAAAAGAGAAGCACTTGGGAAGTTGGGTGATGGGTGGTTCGGGGGTCTCATGCATCTTCTGCGTTCTACACAGTTCTGTAAGTGGTTTCAAATGGATAACGGCCTTCATGAATTCAACAGGGAAAACAGTGAAGAAACATTTACAGGGCACTTCCTGGTATGGTAACTAAGTATATACAAAGTAATACTTCCAGTTGTTACAATGTCGCATGATAGAATCAGTCAGATTTTTTCTACATGGCTTAAAAATAAATCAACAAACAAAGAACCTCTCCTGGGGGCTCAGTCCCTGAAGATGTAATCAGAATAGTGTGGCGGAGGCACGCCCTTGCTTTGTGCTCGCTGAGGGCAACAGTGGTTTACTTTCTCAGGTTACACACTGAAAACTCTGTGTTCTAAGTGACAAAGGTCAACGTGGCATGCTACTTCATACTGTGCTTTCCGGAGCCCCTCAGTACAAAAGGACATCTGTGGAGCCCGTGGCTGGAACAGGGCCCTCCTGTCTCCCTAATTGCCATGCCTGGGTCCCGGTTGTCCGAATCGCCTCGACTGTGGGGGGTCCCAGAGGTGTGCCCCGACCTCGTCACCCAGCTTTATCATCAGCAGGGAGAGGCAGGCTTCTGTCAGAAAACCATTCTGTTTAATCCCAAATAAGAATCCAGCATGCAGAGCAGACAGCCCTGGGTGTTCAAGATCCTTCCCTGAGATGAAATCTGTCGGTAAAATTAGCCACATTGATGACGCCATGTACACGTATTCCTCTGCACAGTAGGGGTTTTGTCTGCCTTTTGGTTCTTGTCAGAAGAAGAACCAGAGTTGAGCCGGGCCCAGTCTGGCAGGGCCCCCTGCCCCCTCACTGTGGCAGGTGTCCCCGGGCCTTGGCCGTCGGTCCCCGAGGAATAGTTGAGGTAACCCAGGCAGTCACAGAAGGGTGACCCCGGCATCTACTTCTTGGAGGATTTGGGAGAGGTGAGGGGGCCCACACAATGGCCACTTCTGATTGGTAATCGACAGCTTTGTGTTAAATGGAAAATGTCTAGTTCCGAATGATGTGGTTCCATGTTTTGAATGACATTAACCGCAATACATTCGTCTGTGTCCTGTGGCTGACATAGTTGAGTTAAGCCGGCTCCAAAAATAATAGTGGACGTTGAATATCGATGTTGAGCTGAGAACTATCTTTGGGTCTAAACGGGTGCTTTAGGTCATCACCCTCTGGCGCCCCGTGGAACAGACTCTCGGGTGGTTCCCTGTGGAGCAGATTCTCGGGTGGTTCCCTGTGGAGCAGATTCTCGGGGGGTTCCCTGTGGAGCAGACTCTCGGGGGGTTCCCTGTGGGGTAGATTCTCGGGGGGCTCCCTGTGGGGCAGATTCTCGGGGGGTTCCCTGTGGGGCAGACTCTCGGGGGGTTCCCTGTGGAGCAGACTCTCGGGGGGTTCCCTGTGGAGCAGACTCTCGGGGGGTTCCCTGTGGGGCAGACTCTCGGGGGGTTCCCTGTGGGGCAGACTCTCGGGGGGTTCCCTGTGGGGCAGACTCTCGGGGGGTTCCCTGTGGGGCAGATTCTCGGGGGGTTCCCTGTGGGGTAGATTCTCGGGGGGTTCCCTGTGGGGCAGACTCTCGGGTGGTTCCCTGTGGAGCAGACTCTCGGGGGGTTCCCTGTGGGGCAGGTTCTCGGGGGGTTCCCTGTGGAGCAGGTTCTCGGGGGGTTCCCTGTGGGGCAGGTTCTCGGGGGGTTCCCTGTGGAGCAGGTTCTCGGGGGGTTCCCTGTGGGGCAGATTCTCGGGGGGTTCCCTGTGGAGCAGATTCTCGGGGGGTTCCCTGTGGAGCAGATTCTCGGGGGGTTCCCTGTGGGGCAGGTTCTCGGGGGGTTCCCTGTGGAGCAGGTTCTCGGGGGGTTCCCTGTGGAGCAGACTCTCGGGGGGTTCCCTGTGGGGCAGATTCTCGGGGGGTTCCCTGTGGAGCAGACTCTCGGGGGGTTCCCTGTGGGGCAGGTTCTCGGGGGGTTCCCTGTGGAGCAGGTTCTCGGGGGGTTCCCTGTGGAGCAGACTCTCGGGGGGTTCCCTGTGGGGCAGATTCTCGGGGGGTTCCCTGTGGAGCAGACTCTCGGGGGGTTCCCTGTGGGGCAGACTCTCGGGGGGTTCCCTGTGGAGCAGACTCTCGGGGGGTTCCCTGTGGGGCAGATTCTCGGGGGGTTCCCTGTGGAGCAGACTCTCGGGTGGTTCCCTGTGGAGCAGATTCTCGGGGGGTTCCCTGTGGGGCAGGTTCTCGGGGGGTTCCCTGTGGGGCAGACTCTCGGGGGGTTCCCTGTGGGGCAGGTTCTCGGGGGGTTCCCTGTGGAGCAGATTCTCGGGGGGCTCCCTGTGGGGTAGATTCTCGGGGGGTTCCCTGTGGGGCAGACTCTCGGGGGGTTCCCTGTGGGGCAGACTCTCGGGGGGCTCCCTGTGGAGCAGATTCTCGGGGGGTTCCCTGTGGGGCAGACTCTCGGGGGGTTCCCTGTGGGGCAGACTCTCGGGGGGTTCCCTGTGGAGCAGATTCTCGGGGGGCTCCCTGTGGAGCAGATTCTCGGGGGGTTCCCTGTGGGGTAGATTCTCGGGGGGTTCCCTGTGGGGCAGATTCTCGGGGGGTTCCCTGTGGGGCAGACTCTCGGGGGGCTCCCTGTGGAGCAGATTCTCGGGGGGTTCCCTGTGGGGTAGATTCTCGGGGGGTTCCCTGTGGAGCAGATTCTCGGGGGGTTCCCTGTGGAGCAGATTCTCGGGGGGTTCCCTGTGGGGCAGATTCTCGGGGGGCTCCCTGTGGGGCAGACTCTCGGGTGGTTCCCTGTGGAGCAGACTCTCGGGTGGTTCCCTGTGGAGCAGACTCTCGGGGGGTTCCCTGTGGGGCAGACTCTCGGGGGGTTCCCTGTGGAGCAGACTCTCGGGGGGTTCCCTGTGGGGCAGACTCTCGGGGGGCTCCCTGTGGAGCAGACTCTCGGGGGGTTCCCTGTGGGGCAGACTCTCGGGGGGTTCCCTGTGGAGCAGACTCTCGGGGGGTTCCCTGTGGAGCAGACTCTCGGGGGGCTCCCTGTGGAGCAGACTCTCGGGGGGTTCCCTGTGGAGCAGACTCTCGGGGGGTTCCCTGTGGGGCAGACTCTCGGGGGGCTCCCTGTGGAGCAGACTCTCGGGGGGTTCCCTGTGGGGCAGACTCTCGGGGGGCTCCCTGTGGAGCAGACTCTCGGGGGGCTCCTTGTGGAGCAGACTCTCGGGGGGTTCCCTGTGGAGCAGACTCTCGGGTGGTTCCCTGTGGGGCAGATTCTCAGGTGGTTCTCCAGTGCCCTGTGGAGCAGGTTCTCGGGGGGTTCCCTGTGGGGCAGATTCTTGGGGGGTTCCCTGGCGCCCTGTGGGGCAGATTCTCGGGTGGTTCTCCAGTGCCCTGTGGAGCAGATTCTCGGGGGGGTTCCCTGTGGGGCAGGTTCTCGGGGGGTTCCCTGTGGGGCAGATTCTCGGGGGGCTCCCTGTGGGGCAGGTTCTCGGGGGTTCCCTGTGGAGCAGATTCTCGGGTGGTTCCCTGTGGGGCAGATTCTCAGGTGGTTCTCCAGTGCCCTGTGGAGCAGATTCTCGGGGGGGTTCCCTGTGGGGCAGGTTCTCGGGGGGCACCCTGTGGGGCAGACTCTCGGGGGGTTCCCTGTGGGGCAGGTTCTCGGGGGGTTCCCTGTGGGGCAGGTTCTCGGGGGGCTCCCTGTGGGGTAGATTCTCGGGGGGCTCCCTGTGGGGTAGACTCTCGGGGGGCTCCCTGTGGGGCAGACTCTCGGGGGGCTCCCTGTGGAGCAGATTCTCGGGTGGTTCCCTGTGGGGCAGGTTCTCGGGGGGTTCCCTGTGGGGCAGGTTCTCGGGGGGTTCCCTGTGGGGCAGATTCTCGGGGGGCTCCCTGTGGGGCAGGTTCTCGGGGGTTCCCTGTGGAGCAGATTCTCGGGTGGTTCCCTGTGGGGCAGATTCTCGGGTGGTTCCCTGTGGGGCAGATTCTCAGGTGGTTCTCCAGTGCCCTGTGGAGCAGATTCTCGGGGGGTTCCCTGTGGGGCAGATTCTCGGGGGGTTCCCTGTGGGGCAGATTCTCAGGGGTTTCCCTGTGGGGCAGATTCTCGGGGGGGTTCCCTGTGGGGCAGGTTCTCGGGGGGCTCCCTGTGGAGCAGACTCTCGGGGGGTTCCCTGTGGGGCAGGTTCTCGGGGGGTTCCCTGTGGGGCAGATTCTCGGATGGCTCCCCAGCGCCCTGTGGGGCAGATTCTCGGGGGTTTCCCTGTGGGGCAGATTCTCGGGTGGTTCCCTGTGGGGCAGGTTCTCGGGGGGTTCCCTGTGGGGCAGATTCTCGGGGGGTTCCCTGTGGGGCAGGTTCTCGGGGGGTTCCCCGGCGCCCTGTGGGGCAGATTCTCGGGGGTTTCCCTGTGGGGCAGATTCTCGGGTGGTTCCCTGTGGGGCAGGTTCTCGGGGGGTTCCCCGGCGCCCTGTGGGGCAGATTCTCGGGGGGGCTCCCTGTGGAGCAGACTCTCGGGGGGCTCCCTGTGGGGCAGATTCTCGGGGGGTTCCCTGTGGAGCAGACCCTCGGGTGGTTCCTCCCGTTTTGCAGAGACCGAGGCATCTCTTAGTAGTTAGCGATTCTCCGTTTCCTGGCTGGTGGCTTAGAGGGGACCACGCGGTAGAGTCCCCGGCTCTGTGGCACTGGCTCGGCCAGGAGGGCCCGGTGCTGTGTGGTTGCGGGTGTGTGACGGTGGCATTTCCTCCTGCTCGGCCTTGTGGTGGCTCCCGGTGGAAGAGCGTGGAGACCTCGCAGCCCACGCGGCGTCCACTGGGCCGTGTCCCAGGTGTAGGGCGTGGAGCCACTGCCCGTGTTTCAGATAAGGAGCTGCGTGCTTCATACCGCGGGAGAGACACATCCTGCCTCCGGCACGTGGATGCCCTCGGCTAGGAGGGAACTGGTGTGAGCCTGTTACTGCGGCTCAGTTTCGTGACGTTTTCACTGAAGATTTTGTAAAACCTTCTTCCAGGAAACATGAGTGGGAGAAACACGGGACCTGCGTGGCCCAGCTGGACACCCTCAACTCGCAGAAGAAGTACTTCGGCGAGGGCCTGGACCTGTATAGGGGGCTTGCCCTGAACAGGTAGGGGCCGCTCGGTCTGGCTGCTCCTCATAGGCCACTTCTCTGTGTGGTAGTCACTCCTGTGCACCTGACACTCAGCTGTGACGTCCCTGTCCCTGGGAGGAGCCTGGAGCCACTCAGCCCGGGCAGCCGCCCCCTTCTCAGTGCTGTGCACCCCGGTGAACTCCAGTGTGATCGTGCTGAGACATGCTCGTGTCTCCTCCCGGGCTTTCTGTGTCACTCTGGGTCACGGTCACACAGAGGGGACACGGGAACTTGGGCCGCCTCTCCGGGTGCGGACATCTGGGACAGTACGTTGGCCTGAGGAAAACGACTGACCAGGGCGTGCCTTGTCCATCTGTCGTTTCCAACGGGAGCGTGTTGAGTGGACAGGGCAGCTTCCCTGCAGGCTGACCAGGACCTCTGGCTGTGCTGCCGTGCCTGGAACTCGCAGGCGGAGGGGGTGGGGCAGGGGGCTGGGAGCCCCAGAAAGCACCCAGAGCCTGAAGCAAGGGGGACAGGTCACTGCTCAGGAACTACCACCCTCTCAGAAATCCCCCCCAGGGCGTCCTGCTGGGGGCTGGACCCCAGCCGCCCGTCAGGCCTTCGGATGAAGAAGGCAGACCTTGGAATCTCTGGTGGTTGCCTCTCTGTTGTACATCGTTACGACGGAGTATCTTTTTCTCAGAGGCAAGCCAGCCAAATGATCTGAAGCTAGCAGGGTTTTCTTTTTATGTATATATTTATAATTTATTACTCTATAGAATATCAAGGTAGCAAACCTGAGAAAAGAATGTAAAATGCCTTGAACCGACATGGTCACACAGCCGACCTGAACTCTAGAGAACTCCACGCTCTAGGGAGGGCTAGACGCCGTCTCCCACGCACGCCCCCGCTCTGCCCCGTCTCCTTGACGACCAAGTCGGGAGGGCTCCTCGCCCCGCTGCCCAGCGGAAGCGGAGGGCAAGCCACGCGGGTCCTTGTTAATTTTCTTTCCCGTCAGCCTCATGGGAAAGAACGGGAAGAAACAGGTCGGCTTTTTATTTTGTTTAACATGACATATTTAAAATATCACTGCAACTTGTGATAAACACAAACATTTGAGAAATTCTGTCTTTGGGCATTTATCTGAGACCTGGCGTTTATCCTACGTGGACAGCACAAGGCAGGTGCGAGGCAAGTTTGTTTCTGGGGCTTCCAGGACCCCCCCCCCCTTGCTCTAGGGGCATCACAACCATGACCGGAGACCCCAGTGCAGTCCTGAGAGAAGCTGTCTGGTCTTTTGTCACAAGGTGCTTTTGTCAGAAGCCACCGCTGGAGAGGCAGGTGTGCCCTGTGGGGCCAGTTCACCATCAGATGATGTCTGTGCCCAGAGAGGTAGCCCAAGTCCCTGTGTCCATTCTGCATGGTCCTAACCCAGATTAGTCCAGGGAGGGTGATGGGGCCAGGGTACCACTGGCATTACTGATGTGACGATTTTTATCTTACCTCTGCGATATAGTCAGTTAATCATAGGACTCTTTGGTTAGGATTTGCCGGAGCTGGTCAGAGCCGCGTGCCGGGTC